>NC_079149.1:29021479-29251949 GCF_945859685.1 Eupeodes corollae | reverse complement strand
TGCTACGAAAGCCATACTGTCGGTCATTAAGAAGCTTCCGTTCTTCAAGATATTTCTTGAGCTGATAATTAATCAGCGTTTATTCATCCAAAAATGGGCATCATCGTTAAAGATGATTTTTCAATCGCAATTGGGATCATCTTCCAACTGCTTGAAAATCCAATTACCGAACCCAAGACGCTGGTGCATCTTCAAAGCATGACGCCAAACTTAGCCAATGTGTTGGTTTTGCGACAGGCCAAGTGTTAGTGAGCGCGCCAGAATTGACTACGCCGGATTCTGCTGCACACTTTTCTGAGCACTAACGGTGTTTTGGGCAGATCCTGCATTTCGTTGAGGTAGGGGTGTTGGCTATTTGTTTACTGAATTTTACCCAAAAGTTGAATAGTCGACTTGGAAGGACGACTACGTACCCCATGTAAATGACGCTTACCGTTGCTACTATAAAACACCCATTTTGAAAATAAAGTTTCATTATTTGCACGAGTTTTTCAACGCTGTAAACTTGCTACGTTTACTTGTCTATAACTGACTGATTAAAAGAAGATATTTTGCCAAATATTAAAAGAAGCAACACGAGCTGTCAAAATCAACCCATCCCTATTGGAAAACTACTTTTTTGAGAGCCTTTATATTCACTACTTGTAGTGCATTAAATTTTAAAAAATATAATTTTACTTTCTAAATCTATTGAGCTTCAGGAAAAAGGTATTTGGTAGCCGAATTGAAGTAAATCCTTAAATTAGTTTCAAATACAAAACTGAGCCAGGATTTACAGATAAAATGCCAAAAGTGATGCTAACAAATATTGACCTAAATACAAAACATATTTTATTACCTTTAATCCAAACAACAACCCTTTAGCTCGAAAACAATAAAATACTCAATTTATAAATATGTACCGACATTTTATGCCTAAATTATCATCATCATCAACGTTTTCATTGTTTCATCAATAAAAACACACATTTTATTTTACATATGTATAAACATAATTTATTCAAATCAAAACATGATATAGGTACCTGTGTTACAATAGCATCACGAGTCTGTAAATTGTAGGTATAGGTACGATATATACCATTATTTAGGTTCATGGTACAAATTCCAAAACCTACAAATTAGGTTGTCTTTTCACATCCGATACCTACAAATATATGTATAAAGCTACCTACCATACATAGAAAGGTATCGAAAATCCCAATCACAATCAGAGTCTTTTATTATTTATCGAAATTTTAGCATCACAAATATTTACCACACCTGATTTACCAAACAAAACACGTAAATAATTAATTTGCTTGTCTCATAAAAAACAAAATATGTGTCTGGCTCTGGATCTGGATCTGGAGTCTCTCTAAGTTGAGTTGAGTTAGACTTGCCACTTTTACTCCAGTTACAGTTCTTCCCTTCGTCGCTCGTGGCGTGTGAGGGTTGTATTTATGTCCTAGGACATATCTACACATACCCATATCTGTTTATTTACCACACAAAGTATTATTGGTAAGCCATATTGTTGTGTATTGCTGTTGGCAAAAATGCCAACACGCCTTTATTTCTAGGTAAACCCATTGTCACATGAAAAACACACAAACAATATCAAGGACTATTCCTTTTAATTTGTCGTCAGTAGATTTTCTTTTAACCGTATGTGTAGTCAAGAGTTATAGTTGTGCAGATATATATAGAGGAAAGTCGATTCCTGTCGGTCACCCTGTCTACTAAAAGCCAAAATTCTGCTCATGCGAATTTTGTATATGATGTCCTGCTGTGCCCAAGAGTATATGAGTGTTTCAAATCATTTTGGATAAACTATGAGTTTGCGGTT
Source organism: Eupeodes corollae (assembly GCF_945859685.1). NCBI lineage: Eukaryota > Metazoa > Arthropoda > Insecta > Diptera > Syrphidae > Eupeodes > Eupeodes corollae. Next base: position 29,250,121 of record NC_079149.1, on the reverse strand, counting down.
TTAGTTTATAGAAGGTGGTAGGTATAGGAAGGGTCTGGCTGTCCTTCTGAAATGTGAATGGAAATGGATAAAAAAGTTAAATCAGGGACGGATACAGAAGTTTTACATGACGGGAGAGTGGGGTATGTATGGAAATTTGCAGATAATTTTTTTTGAAATATGAAAGGAAAAATATGCGTTTGGATGCGACCCACACTGAAAACTTCCATTAAGTGTCATTTAAAGCTTGAAGCCAATATTTTTTTAGTAATAAAGGCTGTTGTTGTTGGAACTAGGCTCAGGCAAAAAGTCTTGAGTTTCAACAGTGTGAGCGAGCGCATCACGACAATCCGCATCAAGGCTAAATTCGCCAACATAAGCCTAATATGCGCGCATGCCCCAACAGAGGAGAAAGATGAAGACACCAAAGATATGTTCTTCGAGCTCTTGGACAAGACATATGAGCAGTGCCCTGGCTATGACATTAAAATTGTCTTAGGAGATTTTAATGCCAAGCTAGGAAGAGAAGACATCTTTGGTGGCATAATCGGGAGATACAGCCTGCACGACACCACCTCCGACACTGGATTGAGGCTGGTCAATTTCGCTGCGGGGCTAGTACGCAGTTCACACATCTTAATATCCACAAGGGGACATGGAAATCTCCAGATTGACCAAATTGCGATCGACGCACGACACTTCTCCAGTATCCAGGATATCCGAACATTCCGAGAGGCCAACATTGACTCGGACCACTACCTCGTTGAAGCCAAGGTACGGCTACGGATATCCCGATCCAAGCCAAAACAAGGAAGTATTGTGAGAAGATTCGACGTTAGACGGCTACAATCGCAAGAGACTGCCATGTCCTTATCCGATCGAGTCTCTAATAACCTCTTAAGGAATTCCATGCTGCCTGCATTAAGCATTGAAAACCAGTGGCAACATTGCCTTGCAGCCATCAGAGATGCCGCATCTGAAGTGCTATGTTCCACACGACCACCACAGCGAAACCCCTGGTTTGACGACGCATCGAAACAAGAGGCCACGAACCGAAGCCTGTAAAGAAGATCAGGGAAACATCGTAGTAGAACCGCAGTCGATGCTAAGAATATGGAAAGATCACTTCTCCAAATTAAATAACGGCGATGACGAACCGAATTCCGCTGTAAGGGAGATAGAACCACTCAACCTCGGCGACGCAGATCAACAATTCCGCCTACCCGACCTTGACGAAGTGAAGATATCTGAACTTAAGTCAAACAAAGCTGCTGGAGCTGACGGCATCACCGCCGAACTATTCAAAGCAGCAGGCGATGACTTGGTAGGGAGCATGCACCAACTCATCTACAAAATATGGTCGGAAGAAAGCATGCCCGATGAGTGGAATCTCAGCATAGTGTGCCCGATACATAAGAAAGGAGACCCTCTAAACTGCGCCAACTACAGAGGCATCAGTCTCCTTAACATTGCGAATAACATCCTCTCTGCCGTATTATGTGAACGTCTGAAGCCATTCGTCAACAACCTGATTGGTCCTTATCAGTGTGGCTTCAGACCAAGAAAATCCACTATCGACCAAATATTCGCACTACGGAAGATCTTGGAAAAAACCCAGGAGCTTCAAATCGATACCCACCATCTCTTTATCGATTTTAAAGCCGCGTATGTCAGCATCTATAGGGCAGAGCTCTACAGAGCAATGTCTAGTTTTGGCATCCCTGTCAAACTTATCCGTTTGTGAAGAATGACGATGGAGAATGCACGCTGCTCTATCAAGGTCGGAAAAGATCTTACCGATGCATTTGATGTCAAAAAAGGTTTTAGACAAGGCGATGCACTGTCATGCGACTTCTTCAACATCGTTCTGGAAAGAATTGTGCAAAACTCAACCGTCAACACCAGAGGCAAGATCTTCCAAAGCTCCATCCAATTACTCGGATACGCAGATGATATTGACATAATTGGAAGATCAAAGCGTGATGTCAGTGGAGCGTTTTTGAGCATTGCGACGGAAGCGAAGAAGATGGGTTTAGTGGCCAATGAGGGCAAGTCCAAGTATATGCTGTCATCAAAAAAGGACACTGAACAACGACGTATTGGACAAAACGTCACCATGGACAGCTATAACTTTGAGGTAGTTTAGGACTTTGTCCAACCTAGGCACCGCTATTAATGCAGACGACGACACCAGCGCTGAAATCAAACGAAGAATAACTCTGGCAAATCGCTGCTTCTTTGGACTTAGAAGGCAATTGAGAAGTAAAGTCCTCTCTCGAGCATGTAAAATCACCATCTATAAGACACTCATCATCCCGGTTCTCATTTATGGCGCTGAGGCCTGGACCCTGTCAAAGAAAGATGAGAGCGTCTTAGGATGCTTCGAGAGAAAAATTCTTCGGGTGATTTTTAGTCCCGTACGCATAGATGGAGAATGAAGGAGAAGATATAACGACGAACTGTACGGGCTGTACAGCGACACTGACCTAATTAGCAGAATTAAAGTCCAACGGCTTAGATGGCTAGGTCATGTAGAGCGGATGGACATCAACGCTCCAGCCAGCAGGTCTTCGAATCCAATCCCGAGGGACGGCGCAGTAGAGGAAGACCGCGACTCAGGTGGCGCGCCCAGGTGGGGAGAGGACCTCAACCAACTTGGCGTGCGAAACTGGAGACAGCTAGCTAGGGACCGAGCTGGCTGGAGACGCTTGTTGGTTGAGGCCCAGGTCCGCCCCGGACTGTAGCGCCACCTTAACGAACGAATAAAGGCAAAATCGACCTTTAAACAACTTCCCCCAGTTTAATACAAAATAAATAGGGTGTCAGAACAGTCCGTTGAGAACTAGGGCTTATTGACTTACAACTCTCAACCACTCCTGTTTTCGAGTACATTTGCCAGTAATGGAGTTTACTTGAGAAAGCACTTTTCATGACAATTATTACTCTTGTAGGATTTGTCAATTCCTCGCAAGTGGCAGTACCCGTGAAAAATTGTAGATGGCACAAGCAGGCATTGAAGCCAAGACCTCTGGCATGACAGTCCAACGCACGCCATCATGCCACGGGTACTACTAAGAGTAGTGTAATATTCAAACTAATTTATGTACCTACATAGATTATATTGGCGAAATAACATAATCAGAAAAAAACTTTTCAGCCTTAAAGTAGTAAATTTAGCTTATTTAGCCTTCGAGGTGAAAATGAGCTACATCAGTTAAAATGATTTTTAGAAGAAAATCCAAATCATTTTCATACATTTTAAGGGGTGCCCTGAAATAAGACCAAATTATTTTTTTTTTTGACAGGATGAAATCTTCAAAAGACACTTGGCAGTATTCGACACCAAGTAGTGCGAGACTCTTAACCACTAAAACCACCTCTTCATCAGGACCAATCTTGAAGGATCAACTTCCGATTGTTCTTTCTTAACTTTGTACAATCACTTTGGGGGAAGTTTAAACTTTTGATACTTTCCCTTGTTTTTTTTAGACCATAAGCTCATGAGGCTTGGTTCTTCTTAATCTCCGAACATGGTTTCTTATATTCAAGACGGACTCCATTTCAGAATTAGTATGACTTTGCAGTCTCTGGTTGTGCGATACAGCGTATTTTTTAACAACTTCTGTAACCATTTCTATTTGTAAGTCACGATGTAGATCGGTTTGCTTTGGAATTTTTGGATTTCGGTATTTGTTTTCTTTGAAAAGCCCCATAATTGGATTCAATAGGTTTAAACAGGCTTTAGTACTTGATTATACAGCATTATTTTGTTTTGGATTGATAAACCGGAGTTGTTACCAAGTAACCAGTGCATTTTTCTATGTTTCATGTTTAATTCTTCTCTTTTCTTTTTGAAGTGCTCTTTCCACTTTAGCTTTGAAAATAACAACTCAATGTCTCTCGAGGCTGTCCTATGATGTTAGACATAAAGCCTACTACTCTCCATTCTTAACAAATTCCCAAGTCTCAACCTATTTACATGCATAGAAAGATATCTGGAGTTTATTTTTTTGCTCAATCGTTGTCATCGTAATATCGACTTAAAGTTCCGTAGGTTTGTTCTTGGTCCATAGACATTAAGCTCTTTTGCATCCAAAGTCAATCCAAGGTATTTGGCCGTATGGCGTAAGGTACAGCTTGATTATTAATGATTATTGAAATATTGCTTATCTTTTTATTTTAAAAGTTTATATGTGAAGATAAGATTTTGTTTCATTGAGTTTGATACGCCATTTTTCGGTAAAAGCTCTCACTGTGTCGACGGCATTTTGTAGTTTTACTGCTGCCTTAGAGACACATTTGTCGGGTACCAAAATTGCGGTATCATCTGCAAAAGTAGCCATTATGGTGTGATTACCAACTGGAATATCCCTTGTGTATAGTAAATACAGGGTAGGACTTAGGACACTTCCTTGTGGTACACCGGCTTCTATTTTCTTCAATTCCGAGTATTCTTGATCGTACCTTACTCTAAACAATTAGTCTGAGATGTGCGATTTTATTATTTCAAAGTACTGCCTGGGAAGATCCCTTTGTAAATTGTACTCAAGTCCCTCAAGCCAAACCTTGTCAAAAGCTTGAGCAACATCTTAGAAAATAGCTGAACATACTTGTTTTTCCTGTAATGCTTTTTCTATTGCATCCGATATTCTATAAACTTGGTCTATCGTGCAATGTTTATTTCTAAAGCCAAAATTATGGTTTGGGATTAACCTTCTTTCTTCTATGATTTTGCTAAGTCTCTTCAGAAGCAGTTTTTCAAAAACTTTTGCCATAATTGTTATAAGCGATATTGGTCTCTAAGCCGTCACTTCTGTAGGTGGTTTACCTTGCTTTGGTATGACAATTACTTCAACAATTTAAAAATGTGAAATAAGGACTATTTTCAGCAGTTTGTTATATAGCAATTGAAATGAGGCGAAATTATCTTAAGACCAACTTATTTTCATGTTAAGGTATGTTAAGGGGTAAGTACTTTTTATATAAGTTGTAATAAAACCAATTTCCAATAGTAATTTTAATTAAACCTAAACAAAGCGAAACAAATTGCCAAATGCTAAAAAAATATACAAACAATCAAGCTCGCACCTACCAACAATTCTTATAGTATGACCAAGCTAGGGAGGGGTTGTAGGGTGACAGCATACCATCCCTTACAAACCTCAAGATAAAAATAAGTTGGTGTTATTTCTCAAAAGAATTTGGCCCTAATTTTACCTTTTCAGATTGCAATAATATCAATTGCTGAAAATTGGTCTTATTTCACTTGGACTTGTTTCACAGTACCACATTTCAAGGATCCAATTAGCGAAAATACGACTTTTTGGTACATGGTTATGAAGAGTTTTTAGGCCTTCTGTTAACTGAACTTTAAGAGTTTGTATACAAAATATGGTTTAATGTCACTTGTCATTCATTGGTATACCCTACTTAAAAATATCGACAAAATAGGGTTTTCGTCAACACTTCGGGGAACTCTAGTAATGTTATCAGTTGTTCTTAAGCAACGCACACAGTTTCGATTTTTCACTTCACCACCAATTTCACTTTATTTCCGTCCGAGAAACTGCTTCACAAGGACCCGAAAGTGGTTAAATTTTGCAAACTGTGATGGTCAAACTTTCACCATTGTTGTAGTGAATGTTAACAATTTTAATGCGTTGCTGAAGCCTATGTTGTTCTATTTTTGCAATAGCGTATTTTTAACTTGGAGGAGAAGATATAACGACGAACTGTACGGGCTGTACAGCGACACTGACCTAGTTAGCAGAATTAAAGTCCAACGGCTTAGATGGCTAGGTCATGTAGAGCGGATGGACATCAACGCTCCAGGCCGGAAGGTCTTAGAATCCAATCTCGACGGACGAGGAGGAAGACCGCGACTCAGGTGGCGCACCCAGGTGGGAGAGGACCTCAATCAACTTGGCGTGCGAAACTGGAGACAGCTAGCTAAGGACCGAGTTGGTTGAGGCCCAGGTCCGCCCCGGACTGTAGCGCCACCTTAAGTAAGTAAGTATATCTGAAATGTCACATGTCTACCATTTGACATTTCAGATATAAACAGGAAAAAATTTAATTTTTCAATATTTTAGGGAAATATTTTAAAATGTACCTCTAAACAGATCTCGAGTTGCCACATTCCATTAAGTTCCCATCTACATCTGCAGGGATAAATTTAAAAAGAAATGGTTTTACAAGACAGCAAGAAAGCAAGATTTCTTAAGGTAATTGAAGGAATTGGCTGTACTTATCATATGTAAATGCTTTTACAACCAACTAGGATCCGTGAAAAACAATACAACCTGCGGAGATAATATTTTGGTTATGGGAGATCTCACTGCTAAGATTGGCAGGAACAACGACGGGCTTTGGCATGTGATGAATCAGAATGGTGAGAGGTTCATTGACTTCTGCAACGCCAATGGCCTTTTGATTGGTGGCACAATGTTAAAGAAAAACCCTAATTATCTGGATTTCGACGACCAGGCAAGCATCTCCCAACCAAATTGACCACTTCACAGCAAGTCGACGCCTTAGAAGCAGTCTTTTGGATGTCCGAAACAGAAGAGTCGTCGACATGTGACTCGCCCAAGACCACTACTTAATGAAAGCTACCTTAATATTGCGTACAGCTACAGTTCGAAGATCCAACGGAATAATACGAGCCCCCAAATTCAACGTCGCTAGACTAAAGGATCCCGCGACCCACCAACAATTCAGGGACCACCTGCCTCATGAAGTGATAACAACCAGCAACATACATAGTACATGACGACATCAAACAGCATTGGAATGCTTTGCAAAATGTTTTCATTTCAAATGCTAACAGAATAGTCGGTAGGAAAGAAGGAGGCAACAACACCTGGCTTTCAAAAGAATGTTGGGCAAGGATCAACGTTCGAATAACTGCTGAACAAGGGGAAGAAAGAAATGAGCTGGAATCCTAGCATCGCATGAAAAAGAGAGAAGTTCACAGCCATGACAAGCGCAACTACATCAATGCAAGAAGCAGAAGATGTTGCAAACAGTGGTGACAACAGAACCGTTTACAGAATAGCCAAGGAGCTACTCGTTGCACACAGCCCAAAGTAACACCTGGTAAAAGAAGAAGACGGTACTTTGCTTAGTTCGGTGGATGAACAAGTCAGAAGGTGGAAAGTACACTTTTTCTCGGTTTTGAAGAGAGTGTTTTGCAAACATCGTGCAGCCTATGCCTTCTGAAGCGCCCGAACAAACCAATCCCTGAATCCCGCACCTTCCAGTAAAGATTAGATCGTTGCCGGAATTAAAGAACTTAAGAACCACAAATCGGTAGGACTTTATGGAATTCCCGCAGAGCTTTAACAGCCCCAATATCATCATAAACAAAGTCTGGACCAACCAAAGCTTCAACGATGCATGAGTGGAAGAAGAGAATGATCGTCAAGCTCCCAAAAAAGGAGGTCTTACAAAGTGTAAAAACTGAAAAGGGATTTGCGTTGTTCCACTTTGAGTGGTGTTCGATGCCGAACAAGCAAGATTCCGCGGTGGATCCTTCTGTATTGATCACATCAACACCCTGCGGACCGAGCACCACTACACCTGCTGTTCATCGACTTCGAGAAGACCTTTGATAGTTTTAAAGAGAGTACATCTGTTTAGCTTTGCGGAGGGGAGGCATCCCAAAAAAAACGAATTATGAAAGCAACATAATATGATTCAGAGACCTAAGTAAATATCACGTTTTGCAAGAAGATAGGTTTTCAGGTGATATAGAAGTCCGTAGCGGATTCAGGAAGGCCTGTATTCTGTCGTCAATATTGTTTTTGTGATTTTTGATAAGCGATGTACTGTGCGCAGCTTTGTTAGATAGCGGAGGGATGCAATAAACTTTGATTATCTTCGCAGCATCCTAAGAAAAATTTGCACAAACCAAATATCCAATGCGGTCCTTCATAGAAGGACAGGTCAGGAACCTACAGACTCTATTTTTAGAACGCGTATTGATTGGACATTATCTTCCAAAAGGTAAGCATTGCAGATCAAGCAATGCAGTGGAATCCGCGTTCACAAGAAGGAAGAAGAGCTGGGTGACCAAGAAGCACACAGTGCTGGAAAGTCGAGGAGGAATCAGAGTCACTTGGCAAGCTGAAACACACGATTGTACGTAGACGTTGTAGAACCTCTATGCCCTAACGTGGGGAACCGAACGGACTTAATAGGTCTGAAGACATAAGTAAGTAAAATGTGTATATTAAACTGCCGACTAAATCGTAGTGAATTTTGACTTTGATACCTTGAGAACAAAGAAATATACTGACTTAAAAGTTGTCTTACCTCATAAAAATACTGCTGCTGATATTTTCTAACACTGAAAAACAGCGTTTCTTACATACATCAAAGTCCTACCAAAAATACTATTTTGTTGATTTGTTTGAATGTTTAGCAATGGTTTTTGTAAGAAGTCAGTTTTGTATTCAAAGAAAATAAATATCATTTAGTATTCTAAAAATATTTGAGTTGAAAAAATAATTTGTATATTTCATTTATTTCTAATACGCTTTTAAAAGTGACACGCAAATATATAAGTAAATTCAATTTCAATAACTACTGACCTCATGTTCCGCCCTTTTATTTTTTAGTGAAATCTCAGTTCCGAACCTGAATTCCTGGGATTGCTTTGTTTGGCAAATGGAATGCAAAAGTTTATTATCATATTTATGGTCAACATGTTTATATACATTTATGGATGTACATATGTATGATGGTGAGCAGATTGGCTAAAATTGGAATTGTGATGTGCTCAAATACAAAGTTGCCCTTTTTTTTGCTCATTCCTTTATATACATACACATAGGAGTATATCAACGTTTGGACGGTATTCCGCACAAACCTACATAACCCCTTTTTCGACTTCACTTTGCTCTATACAAAATAGCACTGAGCGTCAGAATAAGCATCAGCACCTGCTCCCGCAATCATATTCAGTTCAACTCAAACTCCCACTTACCTCAAAACTCATACACTTACCCCATTCGCATAATACACAAAACATACCCAACTTTTTACTCGGTTTCATATTATGTTAGACTACGACCGACCAAAGCCGACGACGACGGACGCCGACGACGAGTAGTATATCCTGCTTTAGTTGGGTTTTGGGGCTTTCCGTTGATCCTGCATTGACCACAATATTCCAACCGCAATCATTATGGATTCCAATTCCAATGTCGAAAACTTGTGGACAGGATTCGGTTTGTCAAAGTGGTTGGCAATTTAATTAAGGACCTAACAAACGCACAAACGAATATCCTTATGTGTATAGCTTTGTGTATGTATATTATCAGAAAAGCATGCGGCAGCTAATGTCAATAATGGTGAGAAGTCCTGATTGGAAGCTGCTGTGTTCTCTGTTTGATGATAATAGCGATGGCATATGACGACGACTAAGGACGAACGACGGGACGGGACGACAAGGACAATGGTGTATTTCTGACACTAATGACTACAAATGTATTTTAAGGACATCATCTTTTGCTGATGTCGAGGCTTTAAGTGATTCCTGATGTGCCTACTGACTAACTTAATATTTTGTATATATGTATGTACGTGTATGGGTATTTGTAAGTATAAGTATGTATATGTATTATTTAGGATTAACCTCCTGTGGTGTTCTTTGGTGGCGACAAAATCGAGTTGGAGTGATTGATTGGTGGATTACAAGCTGATGTAATAATTTCCCACATTACCCGATGGTTTTCGATTAATATTTTGTCCTTTTGATCCTTTTGATCCTTGTGAAGCGTTGCATTGCCTTCTATATAGCTCTGTGGTTGAATAGAATATTGGTTTTGATGATGGAATATAGGCAGGTTATGGTTTATGTAGTGATGAATTGGGTTGTATACGTATCCTGATTCCTTCATCGTTGAGATGATGGCAAGGAACAAATGTTATTGGGTGTATATGTGGTCGTGGCTTTTTATTACTGTCAGTGTGATTTTCAAGTGAACTTTACCAGAGTGGATGATATGCTTTGATATATCAGACACACACACATATTCACAGAATCTCATTTCATCTTGTGATCATTTAATTTTGCTTCAATGAAGAAAATCCTTTTTATTTGACAATTATTGTAGCAACACAGCAAAAGAAGGATGTGGAGCCTCTCTGGTTCTTGGTATCACATAAAAGTACAGTAAATGGAGTAATATCAAAATCCAGGATAGGGATAGGGATTACATGGAATTGGATTGCTGTTCTTTCTTTTTCGTTGTATTTTCTGGTTAGGTTAGTACAGAGATAATAATGAATGTACTACATAATAGATAGGATTAAATAGGATCATTGTGATTGTAGACATGATTCAAAAAGGGTTTCAATAGGACCAACTTATATATAAGAATACCTCCTTCATTCAAGGCAAAACATCAAAAAATTTCTATTAATATCTTCTTATTAAAAATTATGTATGTTCGTAGCTATTTTTCAACAGAAGGCTTTAATGAATTAAATGGTTAATTTTTGTTCTTGAGGAGTATCTTCTGAATGAAAAAGAAATATTCACAATGTACCAAATTCTTCATCTTATAATGAATTTTAGATCAAGCAAAAGAAACTTTGCCTATAATTCCACTGATGTGATTGTCCCTTTTTAGAAAGCGTATAAAGTTAACGCCGGGATTATTAGCAATTTCTACATTTTCAATTAGGGCTTTTATTGAAAATCTATGTCATCCGTTGAGTTGCTGTGCGCAACCAAGGCCAATAACATTTTTTCCAAATCAACCAGAACAGCACCTGTGCATTGTTGTTTTGATTTATTCCATTGGATATCAGAAACGAGTTTAGACGCAGCATGAATTGTGTCATGACCTGCCTTGAACCCGAACTGTTTATCCGGAATTATTTTGTTGTCCGCAGCCCACTTAGTCAGAGCCCTATTAATGATCTTTTCGAAAACTTTGCTGATACTCGGAAGAAGACTTATCGACCGATGATTTGACGGGTTGGAGTTGTCCTTTCCCTTTTTCGGGAGAGGATGAACCACAGCGGTCTTCCAATGGACTGAATAATATGCATATGTTGGAGCCTGTCGAACTGTTCGACTTCTTTCGGCTTTTTGACTGGCCTGTTTTTGTTTAATTTCTTGGGCCTTAGGGCAACCCCTATAACTAGCCGGGTGCCCTTGGTTTCCACAAAGGACACTTGAGCAGGGTCAAATCCTCAACCCGCTCCTTCCCCAGCTTGCACTCTCCTTCTTTGTGGGTTTCTCCGCACCTTACGCAACGCAACTGCATATTGCAGTTGGCATTGGCATGGCCAAACCTCTGGCAGTTCGTACATTGTAGAATGTCGTCGTGTCTTTTTAATGTCTCCCAGCGTACAGCTTGATTGTCGAGAGATTCGATTCTCTTGACACTATTAAAACTGCTCTGGGGCGATAATGTTACGAGGAACATTGGCAGCCTATAACCCCCTCGTCTGGACTTCACCGTTGTAAAAGGCTTGACCCCGATAAAATCGAGATCGTCACTGGCTTTTTGGCGGAGCTCAGCTAAGAGCTCCTCCGGTTCCGTGCAGGAACTTATGCCCTTCAGAAGGACCGTCTTAAACTTTTCACATTTTGGCGTGTAGCTGAAGAACTCAGCTGTGGCCTCTTTTAACAACCCTTTTACTAAATTGTATTCGGCCAGTGAGAAACACTGGACCGAATAATTCTTTTCTTTTTCATTTAATAGTTTAATTAGAAATTTGCCCTTAGTGGACGACTTACATATCTGTTTTATGTCGTCCAGGTCAACTCTATGGGTCCATATTGGTGGTATTTTTTCTTTCTTGGCCTGTGGTTGTTGCTGGTGTTGCTGCTGCTGTTTCTGCTGCTGCTGCTGTTTCTGCTGCTGTTGCTGCTTCTGCTGCTGTTGTTGAGGTTGCTGCTGTTGATGTTGCTGCTGCTGCTTCTGCTGCAGTTGTTTGGCCTTAGCCGAAGTCGATGGGCCCTCGGACATAGGGCCTGTCACTTCAGATGTCCTCTTTTTATTTTGCTCCGCTCCTGTGTTTTTGGGAGCGGGCTTGGCTTGTGGCTGTTTTTGCTGCTGTAGTTGTTGTTGCTGTTGTTTTTGCTGCTGTTGTATTATTTGCTGCTGTTGTTTTTGGGCTGCCTCTTGCTTTCGGCGCGCCTCTTGTTTCAGCTTTAGCTGACTGAGGAGGGGCTCTATTTCCTCCTTGAGCTTATTTAGGCTTTGCTCGAACTGGCTGATGGCTGCCTGTTTGTCTTGTAGGGCCTGCACCAGTTCTCTTTCATCTTGGAGGTCCGCCGCTACCTCCAAAGCCTTGTTTGTCTGCGGGACTGGCTCTGGCTCCGATAGGATTAAATCCTTATTCGGAGACCTGAAGAGCCCCTCTCCACCTTCGGACATGTACTCTGTTTTCTCAGACTCGGCGTAGTCTGAGAACTCACTCTCGGTGGTAACTCCTCCCTTACCCCGGTCCATGTCTTTTCGCATATCCCGCCGCTTAGCGGAGTTGGCTCTCTCCACTTTATTTGGGCTATGCTTCTTTAGCCTCCTCTTTTGGTTTGTTGTTGCTACTGTCGCCTGGTCAGATGTTGTTGCTGTTGCTTGTGGTACTGTTACAGGCACCACCGTAACATCGCCTGATGTATTGGCAGAGGTATCTTTCGATACCCCCGCTTTCTTCTCCTTTACCATTTGCTTCTCTTCCCAATCGATGAAATCAACAATTTCTCGATTGTGAAAAAAGCAATAATGTTCCTCGTTGACTCTGCCTGGGACTCGAACCCACGACCCTTCGCTTTGTCTGCAGACGCCACCTCCACTGGGCTACCGATTTGTTATTTTAAACAGTGTTACACTGCTACTTATTTGTCAAACACTACAAATGCACTTTCTTTTTAAATGAAATTAAAAAATCAACTAACACTTGTATTCACTTTGAAAGTCAAAGAACTTGGCATCAAAGGTATGGCCATATAAATGGGCAAAGCTTGCATAACCTGTTTAATAAAAACTTGGTTCGAGGTGTCAGATCCCAAAAAATCAACAAAGCTGCTATAAAATATGAGGTCTGTCTGAGGCGGAAAATTTCATCTTTACCGTTTGCATTATCAGAAAATAGGAGTGAATCTGTGCTTTTAATTATCCACAGCGATATTTGTGGGCCGATGAGGAATGTATCAAATGGAGGCACAAAATACTTTCTGACTTTCATCGATGATCATTCCCGTATGATTTTTGTTTACTTTTTACGTCAGAAAAGTGAGACGCTTCAATTTTTTAAGGCGTTTAAGGTAATGGCAGAGACACAGACTGGTAATAAAATCAAAATTTTAAGAAGCGACAACGGGAGTTAATAAAGAGTTTGACAGTTTTTTAAAAGATAATGGTATAAAACATCAATTAACTTCTCCTTATACCCCACAGCAGAACGGCTGAGAGAGCAAACAGAACTCTTTTAGAGATGGCGCGTTGTATGCTGATCGCAGCTGGTATGAAGCAAAGTTTTTGGACTGAGGCGATAAACACATCTGTTTATCTCAGAAACAGATCACCAACGAAGTTATTGGAGCTTCAAACACCTTTCGAAGCTTGGTTTGTATTTAAAGCAAACGTATCTCATTTGAGGATTTTCGGATTCAAGGCATTCATGCTGAATAAAAAACCAGGTAATTCCAAATTCAGCGCAAGAGGCTTTGAATGTTTAATGGTTGGTTATTCTAAAGAGGCTAAAGCCTATAGATTATATGAACGTAAAACGGGTAAGATTCATATAAGTCGAGATGTTAAATTTATTGAGAACCCGTCTAAAATATGTCTTACAGACTCGGATTATGTTCTTATCGAGTCACCTAAAGAAGAAGAAGACGGTGAAAATAATTTCACACAAATCGATTTATTCAAAGTAGAAGGTGATGAAGCCGAATTTGAAGATGCTCTCGGACAAGAACGTGAAGACCTGTGTGAAATTGAAAAAAACCCGTTGTTTTTGATTTTCCACAAAATGCTGTTGTTGCTGGTGTCCCACAAGATGTTGTTGCTGGTCAGTTTGTCGACGAGGATGTTGCTGTTTTTGAACGTGAGCCTAATCAAGAATATGAAATTTCTGATAATGACATTCCTGTTGGAGGTGATGATGAATTCGCGGACTGTGAGAATGATGAACTGCAAATGTGTTCCAATGCCAGTACTAAAGAGGTATCTACTGAAAATGAAAACCAGGCTAGTCCTAGCATTTTAAGAAGTGGTAGAGTTAGAAAATTTGAAAATAAAACAAAGAAAAAGTTAAATTTAAGACGAAGGTCAAATTCTTTGAATTTTATGATGAATGTTGAGCAAAATTGTGAGAATGTACCAAAAACCGTACAGGAAGCCCTTTGTGGTAAAGACTCACAATTGTGGCAGAATGCTATGGATGCTGAATATAATTCATTGTTAGATAATAAAACCTGGGTTTTAGTAGATTTGAAAGCAACTCGTAGGGCCACAAAATCCAAATGGGTTTTTAATACCAAAAAGGATAAATGTGGCTAAATTGAGCGGTTCAAAACTAGACTAGTAGCTAAGGGCTGCAGTCAAAAGTATGACCAGGATTTTACTGAAACTTTCTCTCCAGTCACCAGTGAGCAAAAAATTAATGCGATTGTGACCAAGTTTCGCACTCAGTTTACTTTATTGGACATTAAACCAACCACACGAATGCGTACAGTGCGTACAGAAGAGAATATTGCGTCTGTTTCTGAGAGTGTTGCTGAAGACCGTGAAATGTCGATTCGTCGCCGTTCGCAGCAATTGGGTTTGTGTTATTCGACCACATGGAAGATTTTACGCAAAGATCTTGGTGTAAAACCGTATAAAATACAGCTCGTGCAAGAACTGAAGCCGAACGATCTGCCACAACGTCGAATTTTCAGTGAATGGGCCCTAGAAAAGTTGGCAGAAAATCCGCTTTTTTATCGACAAATTTTGTTCAGCGATGAGGCTCATTTCTGGTTGAATGGCTACGTAAATAAGCAAAATTGCCGCATTTGGAGTGAAGAGCAACCAGAAGCCGTTCGAGAACTGCCCATGCATCCCGAAAAATGCACTGTTTGGTGTGGTTTGTACGCTGGTGGAATCATTGGACCGTATTTTTTCAAAGATGCTGTTGGACGCAACGTTACGGTGAATGGCGATGTCTATCGTTCAATGCTAACAAACTTTTTGTTGCCAAAAATGAACTGAAGGCCGAAATGCTCGAAAAAGTTACCCAAAATTGGACTTTCCGAATGGACCACCTAAGACGCAGCCGCAGTCAACATTTAAATGAAATTATCTTCAAAAAGTAAAATTCATGGACCAATTTAACGTTTCAAATAAAGAATCGATGAGATTTTGCAAATTTTATGCGTTTTTTTTTTTTTTAAGTTCTCAAGCTCTTAAAAAATCACCGTTTACATCATCTGGTCAAAATGGAATTATAAACATTTTGGTCGTTTTTGTAGATGATATTATTCCCGCTTTTAAGGACAAAGAAGAGCTTAATAATGTCAAGTCAAAACTTGCTAAGGAGTTTAAACTCGAAGACAAAGGACCCATCAACTATTTTCTGGGGATGGAGTTTGAAAGAGAAGGTGATAGAGGTCCGATTAAACTGGGTCAAACAAAATTAATTGGAGAGATCTTAGCCAATTTTGGAATGCAAGATTGTAAGCCAGTTAGTACACCGTTGGATCCGGGGTCGAAACTGGAGAAATGCACAAAATGTCCAAACTGTGCAAAGGTTGATACAAAAACTTATCAATCGCTAATTGGCTCGTTAAACTTTATAAGTCTTACAACACGACCCAATAAATCACATTCTGTATCGCAGTTTAATACAAACCCTCATAAAGAGCATTTTATAGCTGCAAAGCATTTGCTCAGATATTTAAACAAAGCAATAAATTTGAAACTTATTTTCAGAAAGTCTTCTACTGAGTTGGTTGGGTACGCTGATGCTGACTGGGGTGGAGATTCGAATGATAGACGATCTTTTGCTGGGTTCGTGTTCATTCTTGCTGGGTGCGCGGTTTCATGGGAGTCAAGGAAACAGCCTACTGTGGCACGCAGCGGTTACATGGCGCTTTCTTCCGCATCTAAAGAACTTCTCTACTTGCGCAACCTTCTTGATGACATTGATTTCGGATATGTCGCTACAAGCCCCATTGTGTTGTATGGAGACAATCCAGTCCAAAATCCAGTTTACCAGACAAGAAGTAAACATATCGATATTAAAGTACATTTCGTAAGAGATATTTTCGAAAAAGGTTTAATTAATTTAAAGTATATATCAACAAATTATATGATTTCCGATATTTTAACAAAAAACTTAAGAAAAGTAAAACATTTGTATTTTGTTAACAAGCTAGGATTTTATATGCAACTTTAGTTTGAGAAGGCGTATTGAAAATCTATAAAATTGTAAATGCAAATTAAACTAATAGTAAACTATATCGCAAAATCTACTTAAATGTAAACACTCAATGGCAACACTTAAACTCTTATACTTTTTATTTTACTTTACTATGTATATATAAATACTTAACCATTCCTGAATTATACACTGAACTATAAACTCGTGTCTTTAATTTCTCTACACTTAAAAATATCCAACAGCTTTACTTAACAAACAAAAAAAGAGGCTGGAATGCGACCCACACATATAACTTCCCATCCAGTTTATATTACATAAAATGTTTTAATAAATATGCTTTAAAATCACGAAAATAAATATAAACCATCATAAAAGTGTTCATATATGCGTGTCGCCCCGATTTAATGGTTGGGCTCATCAGAAGATGACCATTACCCCTGTCTTGACGCATATTTTCCCGAATAAATCGAGGTTCCATATAATCCGAGTTACATAGAGCAACTGCGAATTATATAGTTGCTACAAGTCTGCAAAGAACATAAATCGTAGCTATTTTCATTGCCTTGTTATGAGGGCTTTTGAAGAAGAAATATTTAGGTGTTCAGGAAAAAACAATTCTACTGTTAACAATCAAATATTTTGTCCTTATATAAAATGCTCATTCGACTTAAAGCTTCATTCTTTTCATAGTTAGTTATATAAAAGTAAATATGTATAAAGTCAAAAGTACGCAGGTGATGAGTTCCGCCTTGGTTATTTAAATGTACACAAGATAGCAAATAAGGTAAATCAATTTCACCATTAATAAGTTTTTTTTGAAGAAATATGAAGTCATTATTAACACGCCTTTGATGGAGAGATCGCATTTTAAACAACAAGAGATCATAAGGATCATCCCAAGCACATAATCTGAGAGTTTTCCTTAGGGAGGAAAACTTCGACATTGGCGTTATCCAAGATAAACGGCCTTAAGGTGCGAGGCCTCCAAAACAACCAATACGACCTCTTTTATAAAACCGTAGATCAAGACCAAGGTAATCCCAGAACTTGTATTTTAGCTAAGAAACATTTAAAAGGTTTTTTATGTCCAAATTTTACCACTCCCGATCTGACAGTTGTCAGATTTGAAGATAAGAATACACAGGGTTTGCTGTTGGCCCATAATGCACCATAACCTTCGGAGGAGATGTGCAAAACCATTACCGATGCTAAAATCAAAACGGCAAACCTTCTGATCGGAGGCGACGCAAATGCTCGGCATACCCTTTGGGGAAGTTCTGAGATCAACGAACGAGGTGAGTCACTTTATGATTTTATTATTGAAAATAATATGACCATTTGTAACAAAGGCAATACTCACACTTTTGTCTTTCCGAGCTCGGAAAATTATGATGGATGGGAGGATGTGCTTGATGTAACCTTAGTAAACAACCGTAATTTATTAGTGGAGAATTGGAGAGTTTCCCCTTTGAATTCGTTTTCGGATCACAAGTGGATTCTTTTTCAAATTAATTTCGAGTCGAAAATCCCTATGTCTTATAGAAATCCCAAAAGAACTGATTGGAAGAAATTCAATCAAATTGCTCATTCTAAACTAAGCGAATCTCACTGAATCGATAGGAGACCTTGAATCAAAGGTGAAAATTTTTGAAACTTCTATAAGTACAGCTTTTAGAGTCTCTTGCCCAGTTAAATATAGCCGTAAAACCCTTCTCTCTTGGTGGAATGAAGAACTGTCCAGTCTTAGAAAAATAACGAGGACAAGTTTCAATATCTGCCACAAACATAAGTTTTACCAACCGTATAAAGACTCTCTTAAAATTTACAAGCAGGCCATGTCATCAGCAAAAAGACAAGGCTGGAGAGAATACTGTCAATCAATCGAAGACATAAAGGACTCCGCAAGGTTCAGCAAAGTTTTATGGAAGGAACATTGTAATTCTTCATTTCTACAAAAGCCTGATGGAATCTGGACAGCCTCTCCAGCCCAATCTCTTGAACTACTGTTGAAGACGCACTTTCCGGCTTGCGAGAGTGATAACCCCGAACCGCTTGAAACCACAGAGCTAAACGTAGCTCATGTGGAGCAAGTCAATTCCGTTATAACCAGAGAAAATATTTTGTGGGCCATCAATACTTTTTTTTCCATATAAATCCCCAGGCATGGACGGCATACTGCCAGTTATGCTTCAAAAGTTGCATGATTTGGCAGCTCCATGGCTGGAACAAATTTTCAAAGAATGCCTCCTTCTAAAACATGTGCCCATGTCGTGGAGTCAAGTCAAAGTAATTTTTATCCCGAAAGTGGGAAGGCGAGGTCACGAATCCGCGAAGGATTGCAGACCAATAAGATTAACATCTTTTGTGCTTAAAACCTTAAAGCGTATTCTTGATTACCATATTAGAGAAATCCTAGTTGGACGACCTCTCGAAAGCTCTCAGCACGCTTATCTTAAGGGCAAATCTACGGAGACTGCCCTCCATGAGGCAGTGCGTACTGTAGAACAAATAATTATAAAGAATTTACTCTTGCCACCTTCCTAGACATAGAAGGTGCTTTTAACAACGTCCTTACCGAATACATAGAAGAATCGCTCGTTAAGTTCGGTGTAGAAGACTTCATTCGAGAATGGATTATTTCCATGCTCACTGGTAGGAAGATTCGAGCCTCTCTGGGCAATACAATCGCAACAAAACAAGTGAGTAGGGCAACACCCCAGGGTGGTGTCCTTTCGCCTCTTCTATGGCTTCTTTTCATGGATACAATTCTCGTTAAATTAGAGAGATGTGGAGTGAAGGCGGTAGCCTACGCGGATGATTTGGTGCTTTTGGTGTCAGGAAAGTACACCTCTGTGATTAGTGAAATAACGGAGTCGGCTTTGAAGAAAGTTAGCAACTGGGCCACGAGTTGTGGACTAGGAGTTAACCAAAGTAAAACTGAACTGTTGCTCTTTACCACCAAAACTAAAGTACCGCCCTTCACGATACCTCGACTCAATGGACAAATCCTATAATTGTCTTCCAGGGCAAAATATTTGGGAGTTATACTCGACCCTAAACTAAACTGGAAACTTAATATTGAAGTACGGATTAAGAAGGCCTGTGTTGCCTTCTACGCCTGCAGCAAAACTTTCGGCAAAAAGTGGGGACTTCAGTCGAAGACGATTTTATGGACACACAGCCGTAGAACGTCCAATCTTAACATATGGTTTGTAAGGTGAAGTGCTCTTAGCAAAGCCTATAACATTAATAAGCTAAAAAAGGTTCAGAGAACGGCTTTTGGCACCACACAGGGCCATGCGTACTTCCCCAACGGACGCCTTAAACGTTATTTTGGATCTTCTACCAATTGACCTTTTTATTAAAGACGTACTCGTAGTTCCCTGCAGCGCTATTAGGCTGAAGGAATCAAATTGCTGGTTGTCAAAACCTTATGGTCACAACAACACAACGAAATTGATTCCCTCAGATATTATCTCGGTAGACACTGACTACGGCACTCCTACTTTGAGCCTTAGTAGGGTTTTAAGGTTATTTTCGACACAACCATCTTTACTGACGGCTCAAAGATGGAGTGTGGAGTTGGTTCTAGGATCTTTTCTGAGTCCCTAAATGTAGCCAAATCCTTTATGCTTCCTGACTTTGCTAGAGTTTTTCATGCTGAACCGCTGGCAATAAGGGAGGCATGTTAGTTGTTTAAACAAAGCCCAAACCAAAACCGAAATGCGGCTATCTTCACAGACAGTCAGGCAGCTGTCAAAGCCATTAACTCGGCCACATCCTCATCTTAATTGGTCCAACAATGTCGCGATGAGCTTGCAAACCTGAAAATTAACTTCAGTGTCACCATGATCTGGGTTCCAGGCCATAGTGCTATCGTGGGAAATGAACGGGATGACGAGCTAGCCAGGCAATGATCGGCCTTTCATAGCTCACTTGTGGAAAAGGTTAACATTCCTCTTGGTGCTATGTGAGTAAAATCTTTTCTATCCACCAAACTGAATCAAACCGAAGGTGGAGCAATTTACCCAACTGCATTATATCTAGGAATATATTGCCCACCTATAATAAAACCCGTACAAACGATCTTCTATGCAGGCCAAGGCAAGACATATCGAGGATTGCTGCGGTTTGTACCGGACATTGGCCTATAGGAGTTCATGCGGAGAAGTTGGGTATCTTCTACAACACCTTTTACAGTAGTTGTAGTGAACAAAGAGAAACGATAATCCATTTCCTCTGCAAATGTCCTGCTTTGGCAAATACTAGAATGAAATACTTTGGAAAAAATTCTTTCACGAACTTGATGAGCTATCTGAGAAATGATTAACCTAATTTTTTTTTGTCAATGCGACAAAATAGCTCTTACATAGTAGTATAAAGCTTCTCTATAAATCTTTCCCTTTTTATCACAGGTCAAACAAGTTTTGGTATCAAAACGGCACACTACAGCGCTAATGTGATCTCAGGCTAGGTTGCCTTGAGATCGCCATTTCTACCTACCTTACCTAGGATCTATTTCTAAGTTATGATTTGATCCAAGCTAAGAAAAATGGTTTAAAACAAAGAGCTTTGAGTATAAATAAAATAATTCCGTGGCCAAGTTGGTCAAAAGCTTTAGAGAAGTCTGTGTATACACAGTCAACTTCATAACCTTGTTCTAAAGCGTTCGAACATATGTTTGAGAATGTGAGGAGATTAGTAAGGGTTGATCTTTTTTTCACAAATCCATGTTGCTGTTCGCAAATGAGATTCTTACTATAAAATGCTACACTTTCACTAACAACTTGTTCAAATACTTTAGAAATGCAAGAAAGCTTTGCAATGGGCCTATAGTTGCTTATATCGGACTTGTTAACTTTCTTAAAAATTGGTGTTACGAATGACTTCTTCCATACACTGGGAAATTTGCCTGTTTTTAAAGCCAAACCGACTGAGGAAAACAAGAATAAGTTTGAACAAGCTAGAAAGATATGTAATGGTCATATTCTACGAACCAAATTTTTGCATGATCAGAAATTAAGGCAAAAAATACTACAATGTCCCAAAGGTAGTAA
Organism: Eupeodes corollae; assembly: GCF_945859685.1. Classification (NCBI taxonomy): domain Eukaryota; kingdom Metazoa; phylum Arthropoda; class Insecta; order Diptera; family Syrphidae; genus Eupeodes; species Eupeodes corollae. Next base: position 29,228,693 of record NC_079149.1, on the reverse strand, counting down.
AAATGTCTGGTCATTTGTAAAAAACGTACAAAACACCACGTCATCCTCGGATCCAACGCTCGTCCACAATGACATTCCCTATGTAAACTCGATTCATAAAGCCAATTTTCCGAAAATTTACTTGTTTGGTATTACGTTTCCATATATAATATAAAATTTAATTCAAGTCTCTAGCGTTTTTGGTTCTTAAGATATTTAGGGTTAACCAAAATGTTCACCTTTTTTCCAAACTGATATGGTAAAAAAAAAACAAAAAACACCAGCGCAATTTTCTTGAGAGCCCTTACTGCATCTTTCTGCCTTTTTATCTATATAACAAAATTTATTTGAAGTCGATATCTCTGCTGGTTCTTGAGCTATGGATGCGAAAAAAGACTTCGCGAACGTACAAACGCATACGTACACACGCACGCAAGTCTTTTATTTCGAATCTAAGGACCTTGATACGTCGAGAAATGTCAAAATTTTCAATTCGACAAATCAAACCCGTTGCAATAACTTCATATGGGAAAATGAGCACAAAGCCTATTTCTATTATTTTTTCCATCACTGTATAATATTCTGATTAAGAGGTTTTAATGATGTTCAAATGGTAGACATGTGCATTCAAGAGGACACAAGCGTCCACAGGTTTTTCTCAAAACCCACCTCTGTCTATCAACTCCTACTCTCACCTCCCCGCGGTGAACATCGGGTGCCTAGTACCTCAACTGGAGATTGGGTTCCAACCCCAGTGGAAAGTTGTTGGGGGCAGCAAACGAGAGAGGGGGGAGAGGTGTTTCCACTAAGGCACCTCTCCTTATCTAGGCGGCAGCGGACGAATTCTCGAGATAGAATCAACGGTGGCGTCTACAGTTCCAGTAAGGTTGAACTACTCAGTAAACAACTTATAGGGCTTCTTCGACATATTCGGAACATAGGCCTGTAAGCAGCGGTTTATCCGGCTCCCATTCCTTGGAGTTATACTAAGGATCTGGCCCTCCAGGTTGGGGGTTGTGCCGTCGGCACAAGCAATACCTTTAGTTGCGAAGCACCAACAAGTCTCGGATACGGACGGATTCACTGTTGACAACCCACGCAAACGAAATAAGGACAACGAACTTTGGATATGTACGTGAAATGTTAGGTCCCTTAACAGACCACGTGCAGCCGAACAATTAGCGGAAGCCCTAAACTGCTGGAAGGCAGATATTACAGCCATCCAAGAAGTGCGATGGGATGGACCGGGAAAACGCAATCCAAAAGACTGCGATATCTACTTCGGAGACTGCTACCGAGAAAAAAGGTCAGCGTCTATTTGGGCGTTTATTTGTTGTTGAAACTAGACTCAGGCCAAAAATCTTGAGTTTCAACAGTGTGAGCGAGCGCATCACGACAATCCGCATCAAGGCTAAATTCGCCAACATAAGCCTAATATGCGCGCATGCCCGAACAGAGGAGAAAGATGAAGACACCAAAGACATATTCTTCGAGCTCTTGGACAAGACATATGAGCAGTGCCCTGGCTATGACATTAAAATTGTCTTAGGAGATTTTAATGCCAAGCTAGGAAGAGAAGACATCTTTGGTGGCATAATCGGGAGATACAGCCTGCACGACACCTGCGGGGCGACACGTTCTGGTAGCTAGTACGCAGTTCACACATCTCAATATCCACAAGGGGACATGGAAATCTCCTGATCAATCAACCGTCAACCAGATTGACCACATTGCGATCGACGCACGACACTTCTCCAGTATCCAGGATATCCGAACATTCCGAGAGGCCAACATTGACTCGGACCACTACCTCGTTGTAGTCAAGGTACGGCTACGGATATCCCGATCCAAGCCAAAACAAGGAAGTACTGTGAGAAGATTCGACGTTAGACGGCTACAATCGCAAGAGACTGCCATGTCCTTTTCCGATCGAGTCTCTAATAACCTTCTAAGGAGTCCTATGCTTCCTGCATTAAGCATTGAAAACCAGTGGCAACATTGCCTTGCAGCCACAGCCATCAGAGATGCCGCCTCTGAAGTGCTAGGTTTCAAACGGCCACCACAGCGAAACCCCTGGTTTGACGACGAATGCCGGCAAGCTCACGCAGCGAAACAAGAGGCATACAAAACGGCGCTGCACAAAAGGACGAGAGCTGCTCGCGAGCTCTACGAGCAGAAGAGGAGAGAGGAACACCGGCTTCTTAGACGGAAAAAAAGAGAGCATGAGAAGCGCGCGATCGAGGAGATAGAGGGATGTCACAACAGGAATGAGGTTCGTAAATTTTACCGAAAGGTAAAAAAACCTCCCAAGGGTACCAGCCACGAACCGAAGCCTGTAAAGACGATCAAGGGAACATCGTAGTAGAACCACAGTCGATGCTGAGAATATGGAAAGATTACTTCTCCAAATTATATAACGGCGATGACGAACCGAATTCCGCTGTAAGGGAGATAGAACCACTCAACCTCGGCGACGCAGATCAACAATTCCGCCTACCCGACCTTGACGAAGTGAAGATAGCTATATCTAAACTTAAGTCAAACAAAGCTGCTGGAGCTGACGGCATCGCTGCCGAACTATTCAAAGCAGCTGGCGATGACTTGGTAGGGAGCATGCACCAACTCATCTACAAAATATGGTCGGAAGAAAGCATGCCCGATGAGTGGAATCTCAGCATAGTGTGCCCGATACATAAGAAAGGAGACCCTCTAAACTGAGCCAACTACAGAGGCATCAGTCTCCTTAACATTGCTTAAAAGATCCTCTCTGCCGTATTATGTGAACGTCTGAAGCCATTCGTCAACAACCTGATTGGTCCTTATCAGTGTGGCTTCAGACCAGGAAAGTCCACTATCGACCATATATTCACACTAAGGCAGATCTTGGAAAAAACCCAGGAGCTTCAAATCGATACCCACCATCTCTTTATCGATTTTAAAGCCACGTATGACAGCATCTATAGGGAAGAGCTCTACCGAGCAATGTCTAGTTTTGGCATCCCTGTCAAACTTATCCGTTTGTGCAGAATGACGATGGAGAATGCACGCTGCTCTATCAAGGTCGGAAAAGATCTTACCGGTGCATTTGATGTCAAAAAAGGTTTTAGACAAGGCGATGCACTGTCATGCGACTTCTTCAACATCGTTCTGGAAAGAATTGTGCAAAACTCAACCGTCAACACTATAGGCACAATCTTCCAAAGGTCCATCCAATTACTCGGATACGCCGATCATATTGACATAATTGGAAGATCAAAGCGTGATGTCAGTGGAGCGTTTTTGGGCATTGCGAAGGAAGCGAAGAAGATGGGTTTAGTGGTCAATGAGGGCAAGACCAAGTATATACTGTCATCAAAAAAGGACACTGAACGACGACGTCTTGGACAAAACGTCACCATGGACAGCTATAACTTTGAGGTAGTTATGGACTTTGTCTACCTAGGCACTGCTATTAATGCAGACAACGACACCAGCGCTGAAATCAAACGAAGAATAACTCTTGCAAAGGTGCTGCTTCTTTGGACTTAGGCAATTGAGTAGTAAAGGCCTCTCTCATGCGTCTAAAATCAACATCTATAAGACACTCATCATCCCGGTTCTCATTTATGGCGCTGAGGCCTGGACCCTGTCAAAGAAAGATAAGAGCGTCTTAGGATGCTTCGAGAGAAAAATTCTTCGTGCGATTTTTGGTCCCGTACGCATATATGGAGAATGGAGGAGAAGATATAACGACGAGCTGTACGGGCTGTACAGCGACACTGACCTAGTTAGCAGAATCAAAGTCCAACGGCTTAGATGGCTAGGTCATGTAGAGCGGATGGACATCAACGCTCCAGCCCGGAAGGTCTTCGAATCCAATCCCGAGGGACGGCGCAGTAGAGGAAGACCGCGACTCAGGTGGCGCACCCAGGTGGGAGAGGACCTCAACCAACTTGGCATGCGAAACTGGAGACAGCTAGCTAGGGACCGAGCTGGCTGGAGACGCTTGTTGGTTGGGGCCCAGGTCCACAGCGGGCTGTAGCGCCACCTTAAGTAAGTAAATAAGAGGTTATAATAAGGCTACTGTTGTGTGTGGACGACATATCCAAAACTTCCTTATGCTCAAAGTACAAAATGAACCATAATTTATTATGTAATTTGTATAAAACTTAAAACATGCTTAAAAAGGTCGAATGTCTTCACAGAAATTAACTTGACTTTCAATTATTTTTAATGATCTGAGCCACAATTTTTCTAACAAAATTTTAAAAACATTTTTTAAAGCGATATTAAATTACCCACTTACCATTTGAATAAATAATTTTGAAATTACACCGCCAACCAACGGACATCAAAAATTCTTGTATAGAAACACTTCCGTTAACCGAGACCGACCGCAGGACCCGATGCGATGAAAATTTAATAAAACTAATTGTTCAAATTTTAATTTTAATAATTTCACAAAAACGCACTACAATTATATTTATTCACTTTTTCCTGCACAATAAAAATAAATGCATTCGAAATTGATTTCTTTTTCTTTTCTACCACCAAAGAAACCGATTCAAATTTTCAAATTAACCCGCCAAATAACATTACGAATCAAACACAATCGAACAATGCAACAATGCAACGGTACCGTATAATATATATTTAGGTATATACATGATGACTAGAAATAACTGAATGGACTCCGAATTCACATTTTAAAAACAAAATTAAACACATTTCTTGGGAATAAACTTTAATTTTTTTATCAAAAACTTAAACTTTAGCTCTTATTCAACATTTTGATTGAATTTTTATATACCGCACAAAGAAAATAAATATTTTAATTAATTTTTTACTTTTCAATTCCAAACGAGACGAGCGATCGCGAGCACAAGAATTTCACAAACTGCAACTGTTTCTACTGCAACGCCACCGATTACCAAAGAAGAAAGATAGAGAAGATGAGATTGCTTTAGTTAAAGGGCGTGTTCATCGAACATACTTTTTTGGGTTACATTACAATGTATTGAATTATGGTGAACTAATACCCTGTTTACAAGAGTGGGTTGAGTAATCGAATCGAAACTGATTTTAGATTTAGATATACGTGAAGGTCTTTGGTCTTATCTAAGGTGGATAAGATGAAAATAGAAATGGTTGTTATTATTATTATCATAGGTATTTTTATTGAACAATAACATAATTACAAAATTCAATAAATATTTATCAGATCATTAGTTACCAGTAAGTTTAGACTTGACGTAGCGCACAAAAAATAGTCTAAAGGTGTCAAATCGCATGATCTTGGTGGCCAACTTACCGGTCCATTCCTTGAGATGAATTGTTCTCCGAAGTTTTCCCTCAAAATGGCCATAGAATCGCGAGCTGTGTGGCATGTAGCGCCATCTTGTTGAAACCACATGTCAACCAAGTTCAGTTCTTCCATTTTTGGCAACAAAAAGTTTGTTAGCATTGAACGATAGCGATCGCCATTCACCGTAACGTTGCGTCCAACAGCATCTTTGAAAAAATACGGTCCAATGATTCCACCAGCGTACAAACCACACCAAACAGTGCATTTTTCGGGATGCATGGGCAGTTCTTGAACGGCTTCTGGTTGCTCTTCACTCCAAATGCGGCAATTTTGCTTATTTACGTAGCCATTCAACCAGAAATGAGCCTCATCGCTGAACAAAATTTGTCGATAAAAAAACGGATTTTCTGCCAACTTTTCTAGGGCCCATTCACTGAAAATTCGACGTTGTGGCAGATCGTTCGGCTTCAGTTCTTGCACGAGCTGTATTTTATACGGTTTTACACCAAGATCTTTGCGTAAAATCTTCCATGTGGTCGAATAACACAAACCCAATTGCTGCGAACGGCGACGAATCGACATTTCACGGTCTTCAGCAACACTCTCAGAAACAGACGCAATATTCTCTTCTGTACGCACTGTACGCATTCGTGTGGTTGGATTAATGTCCAATAAAGTAAACTGAGTGCGAAACTTGGTCACAATCGCATTAATTGTTTGCTCACTTGGTCGATTATGTAGACCATAAATCGGACGTAAAGCGCGAAACACATTTCGAACCGAACACTGATTTTGGTAATAAAATTCAATGATTTGCAAGCGTTACTTGTTGGTAAGTCTATTCATGATGAAATGTCAAAGCATACTGAGCATCTTTATCTTTGAAACCATGTCTGAAATCCCGCGTGATCTGTCAAATACTAATGCATGAAAATCCTAACCTCAAAAAAATCACCCGATATGAAAGATCGACAAATGATTTTTATTTCTTAATTTTTAAATCGCATTGGGGGAAGTTTAAGGTTATTACACTTTCCCGTAGCTTTAAGCCCATCAGCTCATGAGGCTTGGTTCTTCTTAATCTCCGAACATTGTCTCGTACATTTAATACGGTCTCCATTTCAGAGTTAGTATGACTTTGCAGTCGCTGATTGTGTGATACAGCGTGTTTCTTAACCACTTCTGTAACCATTTCAATTTGAAGGTCACGATGTAGATCGCTATTTCTTATATACCAAGGGGCATTTATTATTCCACGAAGGACCTTGCTTTGGAATTTTTGGATGGGTTCAGCATTTGTTTTCTTTGTACAGCCCCATAGTTGGATGCCATATGTCCAAACGGGTTTCAATACTTGCTTATATAACATTAGTTTGTTCTGGATAGATAGGTCAGAGTTCTTTCCTATTAACCAGTACATTTTTCTGTACTTCAAGTTTAGTTCTTCTCTTTTCTTTTTGATGTGTTCTTTCCATTTAAGCTTTGCATCCGAATTCATTCCAAGGTATTTGGCGGTACTGGAGTAAGGTACTTCTGTACTGTTTATAAAAATTGGAACATTGTTTATGTTTTTGTTTGTAAAGTTTATATGCGTCGATTTTGTTTCGTTTAATTTGATACGCCATTTGTGCGTCCAATCACTAACTTTATCGACTGCGTTTTGCAATTTTTGTGTAGCCTTCGTAACGGATTTATCTGGCACCAATATTGCAGTATCATCAGCAAAAGTGGCCATGATAGCGTTGATGTCCACTGGAATATCCCTTGTATATAACAGACACAGGGTTGGTCTTAGGACACTTCCTTGTGGTACACCGGCTTCAATTTTCTTAAGTTCCGAGTAATTTTGGTCGTACCGTACTCTAAAGAGTCGGTTCGTAACGTAGGATTTCAGTATTTCGTAGTACTGCCTGGGGAAGTCCCTATGCAGTTTGTACTCAAGTCCCAAGTGCCAAACCTTGTCAAAAACTTGAGCAACATCTAAGTATACAGACGAGCATACTTGTTTTCTTCAAGTGCCTTTTCCACAACATCCGTAATTTGATGCACTTGGTCTATCGTGGAATGTGTATTTCTAAATCCAAACTGGTGGCTCGGAATTAGTCTTCTTTCTTCAATTATTTTGCTAAGCCTTTTCAGTAGCAGTTTTTCAAAAACTTTTGCCATGATTGGTATAAGCGATATTGGTCTGTAAGATGTAACTTCTGTTGGTGGCTTTCTTTGTTAAGGTATAACAATGACTTCTCTAATTTTCCAATGATGTGGCACATATCTTAGTTTAAAGCATGCGTTTATTATAAATTGGAGTTTCTTGAAGGCTATAAGAGGCATTTCTTTCAGAACCTGAGCAGTTATAAGATCGTATCCTGGTGATTTTTTGTTTGACAACTTATGTTGACACATGCTTCTTACTTCTTTGAGCGTGACAAAAGGTATTTCACATTCGTCGTTTCTGTCAACAAACTGTTAGGGATCTGTAGCTGTGCTTGCTGGGAATGGCTTGAAAACATTCGCGAGATGTTCAGCGAAGAGATCAGCCTTTTGTTTCGGGTTTCCGATCCATTTACCATCTTGAGATTTTATCGGCGGGTTTTGTGTCTGAGGTCTTTTTAGGCGCTTAGCTGCTTTCCATAAGGAGTATTCTGTAGAAGCATCCGTCGTCAGACTTTTCAAGAATCTACTTAGTGAATCATTTCTAAACTCACAGATTCTTTTTTTTAATTCGTTGTTAAGACGGTTAAAAACTACCTTATCATCTGGGAATCTCGTGGATTGCCATTTTCTTCTAGCTCTTCTTTTTTCCAATACCAACTCCTTTATTTCGATAGGATATTTTATTTCTCTTTCTCTCGCATTCGAAATAGTTTGAGTACTTTCTTCTGCAGCCTGCTGCACATCAGCAATAAATTGTTCTACTTCATGATCAATTTGTTCAATTGTTTGCATAGGGGATCTTAGGTTTATAAAATTTTCAAGTTTGTCTCTGAATTCGTTCCAGTTTGTTCTGTTATTCACGAGCTTGGGATTACTTTTTTCTATTATTTCTGTTTCGCTCAGTGATAAAATTACTGGAGTATGATCTGATGATAAATCGTAATTACCTTCGACACTTATATGATTTCGTTTATTACCTTTAACTACGAAAAAGTCTATAAGGTCTGGTATTTTGTTAGTATCAGATGGCCAATATGTTGGCGAACCAGAAGAATTAAATTCGCAGTTGTATTTTTGGCCTGCTTGGTATAGCCGTTTACCTTTTGTTGTTATGAGCCTAGATCCCCATTGGGTGTGTTTATCATTGAAGTCGCCACCAACAAGGAAGTTATGTCCTAACAAATGTAGGAGTTCTGCATAGTCTTCTTCAGTTGCAGAGCGCCTCGGAGGGCAGTATATAGCTGCTATTTTGAATTCTTTCTTTTTTATACCAATACTAATTGTTGTTACTTGCATGTTTTCCTTGGTAAACTTTGGTTCTTCATAGTGTGTTAAGCACTTTTTTATAAGTATTGCTGATCCTCCCCTAGCTTTGTCAGCTGGGTGCGGAGCGTGATAACATGTATAGTTTGGTAATTTATTATCAAGACTTTGTTCAATAGCGAGGTGGGTTTCGGACACCAAACAAATGTCTATATGCTCTATGTCTAAAAAGATGTTTAGTTCTGATACATGCTGTAAGAGACCGTTTGCATTCCATGTTGCGATTTTGAGTGTTCTGTCCATCATTGTTTTTTAAGAGCGACTTCTTCGCTTAGCTGTTTTATGTTTAAATCTTGTTGGTTAATCCTTTCCAGGATGAGTTCCAGCATTTCTTTTATAGAAGTTTCCTCATTCTTCCGCACATTTTTTACAATCTGGGAATAGGATTTATTTTCATCACTTTTGCTTAGTGCAATTGCTTTTCCCGGTTGATTTTTAGTAATGTTATCGACCGTTACTTTTTTGCTTTCAACTACTGGTTTTGTGTTGGTTGAGTTTCTAAACTTGTTCCCAGTTTTGTTTTTTCTTTTTGTGTCTTGGAACTTTTTTGCTACTGGACTCTGTAACTTGCAGGATGATTGCCTTGACAATTAACACATTTCGCTTTCTGTTCTCTGCCCATGGGACAGTTTTTAGTTGCAGGTCTGCCTTCGCATTTAACACAAGCGAACTCGCGATTTCAGTATTTTTGTGTATGCCCAAAGGCTTGACAGCGCTTACATTGTGGAACAGTTTTCGACTTTCGCAGTGGTTCAATTTTGACAACTATGCCCATAATTGATTTAATACTGTAAATCTTATCGAGACTTTCTTTATTTTCAAACGTGAGCATAAATAAAGGTAGAGATCTCTTTTTTGTCGTTGATACCCCAGTGGAGTCTTTTACAATCTCATTTTTAATAAGATTATTGGCATCGAGAGCTTGAAAGCCTTTTTGTATAAGGTCTTCGACAATTTCTTTGGCAACACATGAAGAGTGAAGGCCTCTTGCTAGTGTTTGGCTGTGGATCTTTGTCAATCTTCATTCTCGACCAGTTAAAAACTCTCATGTGAAAGAAATGTCAAAATCGACGAATATTCGTTCATTCGTTGGTCGTGCCCATGTGAATAGTGCTTAAGTTTTTTGACATTTCAATTTCCGTTTTTATATTTTCAAATAAAATGTCCACAATGTAATTTTCTTAATTACTTTGTTTATTTTTGACGTTTTATAGATTTGAGGAAAAGCTTAAAGATAATTGACATACACAAATCCGCTGGCCTGGATAGTATCTCCCCAATTGTTCTGAAGAGGTATTCTTCATCGCTGGCAAAACCATGGCGTAAGCTTTTCCATCTGTCCTACTTTACAGGTCTCTTTCCGAGTGGATGGAAAATAACATTTGTCCAGCCTGTCCCTAAAAAAAGGGCGAATCCTCCTCTCCCTCTAACTATCGTCCTATAGCACTCACGTTCCTTCTTTTGAAGGTCATGGAAACGCTGATTAATCATCAGCTTAAGAAATATCTTGAAGAACGGAAGCCTCTTAATGACCTACAGTAGCAATAGGTCCACTGGTGATCTCATGGTCTATCGCAACGAACTGTAGAACAACTCTTTACATCGTTTTGGAGAAAGCAAGATTATTGCACTTGATATTTCAAATGCATTTGATTGAGTTTGGCACCAAGCTCTCTTATCGAAAATGCGTGCTTTTGGTATTGATGAATCTCTTTTGAAATTTATAAAATAAATGCTGGTGTCCCCCAGGGCTCCGTTTTGTCTCCGACTCTCTTTTTTTTATATTCATAAATGATCTTATGTCTGCCACTTCCAATCCATTAACCTGTTTCGCCGACGACAGTACCTTCAGCTTTTCATATTCGTTGCTAGATTCACATCCTTGTCCTTCGGATGTGGAACTTACACGGCAGCGTATGATAGACCCATTAAATTCTGATCTTGACAGAATTGTCCAATAGGGAATCAAAAACAGTGTAGAATTTAATGCTTCGAAAACTCAATGCTGTCTCCTGTCGTTAAAGCGTAACACACCCCCGAGGCCACTATCTATGAGCGGCAGTTGCCAACTTTGATGTTCAGAACTTTAAGACCAATGTGCACCGGTATTTCCTTTAAAGTCTTTCCCTATTTTCCTAATGCTTGCACTGTGTTCAAATATAAACATATAAACGGTACTAATAACCCCTTGAGTGCCAGTAAATTATAAAAAAGGGGTTCAACAATTCCAGAAATAGTTAAATCTTCAGACAACAACTGGAAATTAGCTCTTCTGAAGTCAAAATTATACAAGCAATCAAAGGAATTACTGTGTTCAGTAAAATGATTACTTAAGTCAAAAAAATGTAAAAACGGGGGTGATATTTGTCGATATTAGTAATTCCTGATCTCAGTAGTCAGTAGGAAGACATTATCGAGTAGAGATAGTTCCAATTGTGAAGAAGAAAGAGAGGCTTTAAGGCAGGATTCGTCTTCAGATGGAATTCAGTCAATGTGTGGTAAATTAAAATCACTAAAATATTTGTATCCGAGCAGGACAAACTGATAAGAAAGCCTAATGCCAAGGAGACCAGTTCAATTGATAGTTCAAACGGAAAAGATAGAAAAGACGAGGAATGCGTATTTTTACCGCTGTGAGAATACCTCCTCCTAAATCCTTTACATTACCAACATGACGATCCTTTCTGTAAACTACGAACTCTTGACTGAAAAGTGTCGAAAAACGTTGAATTAAGCCACGTTTCTTTCAAAACGAATACGTCGTGTGGGAATGATTGGGATATACATATCTTCTATTTCAGGAGATATCGAGAACCGAACATCATTTTTAATACTTTTACTGTAAATTTTAATTTTTTATGAGAAAAACGACTGTTGGATTTTTATACAAAAAATGTCTGAATATCGAAAACAATATTTTCTGTGAGAAAAATTAGTTTTAAGCTAACAGTTTTAATTTTTGAAAAGATATTTGAGTCAAGAATCAATTTTTACCAACTTGAAATGTCAATATGTTCACTCGACATGTACAATAACTTCCAAGGGGGAAAGTAATATGAGGAATCTTTTAAGAAAACACAGTTCTTGATCAACTTGGATTGACAAATATATAGAATAGTAGAGGACCCAATATCGAACCTTGAGGAACACCGGACGAATTAGGTGTCAAAAGCCTTAGAAAAATCAAGCAAGACTAAGACACTAAATCGTCCTTATATAACGCTTGTCTCATTTCTTCAGTCATTCAAGAGGGTGCTGTGGAACAGCTGTGCTTTTTCCGGAAGCTAGATTATTTTGGAGTTTGCAAAAAGTTTGCTGGAATATGAGCTTTAATTTGCATCAGTAAATTTGGAAGAATCATTTTGCAAAATTTTGTCCAGAACGAGAGCACCTGACTTCACAAGAAGCAAACTTACTGTGGTCTAAATGCTAAGTAAACGAATTATTTTCTGATGAATCCGACATAGGTGAATAGGACTGACATACATAATTTATTAAGTAAGTTAACATCAACAAACTTAGCAGGCATGTTTTTTTGAAGTAAAAATACCAACGTTATGCAGGTACCTTCACAGATTGGATAATATCCGGGCTTTGGCTTAACGGATTTAAACTAAGACTAGGACACACTTTGGCCAGTTTAATAGCCTATTGTGATACCACATGAGTCTTGAGGCTTTCTTCTAAGCTCAATGTTGGAATCCCTTACGAAACGTGAGAGATTGATTATAATAATAATATAGGTAGTTATAGAAGAATTCTCCAAGGTAATTCTTGTGTTTTTGAGCTAGTGAAGGGCGTGAACAGAGAAGGTGAAAAACTGTTTTCTCCTCTTCTTCGTCCATACAGCTTTTGCAAAGGTTATTTGATTAATTAATCTTCTATCACAAGAATTGCCCAGTTTTGAGTTAATTATTCTGCTAGTCAGCATTAAATGGATTAACTCCCTAAGCAATCTCTACGTTTTGATATGTTACAGCAGATGAGACTGCAGATGTGTCCACGTTGTTAAAAGCAACTTTGATGTCAAGGAAAGCAACTCTCTATGATGGAACTCTCTATGATGGGTGGACTATTCAATGGTGCGTACTAGTGTGTCTATTACCGTTTCCACCGATCTACCTTTACAGTAGGCATGGGGAGACGCACTTGCCCATAAATGGCTATCAACCAATCTTTCTAATGGCAAAAGAAGGAATGATGAAAGACTTATAGGTCCTTGATCTTTAGGGTTGACTTGCGAGCATTTACCTGCTTTGGGTACAAAAACAACTTTAACTTCTCTCCATGCCGAGGGAACATTTACCAGGTAAAGACAGCTGGTAAAAATTGCCTCAAGGATTGGTGCAATTATGTCAGAAGTCTTTTGAAACTCGGCTGGTATTATTCCATCTGGTCCTGCAGCTTTAAATGGTTTGAAGCTGTTGAGAGCCCATTGTAGCTTGTCCCTTGTGATCAGACCTTAAGAATATGTTGCATTTGAGCTTAGACATATATAATTGTTTGCTAATTTCTGTAAGAGAACTACCAGGAATGTGAGTGTCCAATAGTAAGTTCAGCGATTCACTACTTGAATTTGTCCAGGAGCCGTCTGCATTTTTCCAACAGCTTGGCATCGCTGGACTTGTTGATGGAATTTTCCGTAACCTAGAGGCTTTAGAAGTTTCTTCTATCGTGCCACAGAAGGATCGCCAAGAAGATCGCTTAGATTTCCTTAGTGCCTTCTTGTAGATTCTTAGGGATTTTTTGTCAGAATTCCAGTGAGAGGCTAGTCTTGCGGCTTTGGCCCGGTTGAAAAGTTTCCTGCATTCCTTCCCGAGCGAGTCAAGCTCTGAGGCTCAGGTTTATTAGCGTTAGAGGAAGGACTAGATAGTCCAGGTTCTCGTTAACTCTGTAATGAGTTCCTGTATGAAGCTCTGTCAGTTTTCCTATAGTTTCGAAAAGTCAATGGACTAGGGTTGTCATCCACATTTATATTGAGCTGGATATCTCTATGATCAGAGAACGAGTGTTCTTTGAATACTTTCTAGTCCCAGATCATATGGTGTATAGTATCTGAGACAAGAGTTATGTCTAAGACTTCGTGTCGAGTTTTAGTTATGAAGGTTGGTTCATTTCCAACATTACTTACTAAGAGGTTAGTACCAAGAATACAATCAAAAAAAGACTCACCTCTGTCGTTGATATTCGAGCTACCCATACAGTATGATGAGCGTTAACAAATCAAATGGGGTGGAGCAACAGTCCGTTGTGAACCAGGGCCTAGTGACTTACAACTCTCAACCATTCCTGTGTGCGAGTACTGTTGTCAGGAATGGAAGGGACCTACAATTTTAGGCCGAATCCGAACGGCTAGTTTGAGAAAGCACTTTTTCATGACAAAAATTACTCTTGAAGGATTTGTCAATTCCTCGCAAGAGGTAGTACCCGCGAATTTTTTTTTTTTTTTAAATTAAGGTGGCACAGGCAGGGATTGAACCCAAGACCCCTTGCATGACAGTCCAACGCACTAACCATCATGCCACGGTATGAGCTTTAACATCGCTCGAAATAATTAGCCAGATCCTTTGCCTTTTCGCTTCAGCGACGACTTTCTCCAGGGTTTTTCCAGGGAGAGGGCAAAGGTGGTCATGGCCAAGATACGTCGATACTACCCAGAAACTTTTTTGGTTGTTTCCAGCCTAGCTACGGTGATATCTTTGTAACTGAAATGATGGAGTAAAAATACATACGTTTCACTAGTATCCAAGATCTTGGTTCTCCTTTTTCTGTCACACACAGTGTGTAGTACCCAGAAGTCCTAAATCCTCGAACAACGGATCCCACAATCCATGGCTCTTGGATCAGGACAATGTCTTCCCGTTTCTTGCTAGACGGAGAAGAAGTGAGGCCGAGGCCTTAATGGACTGTTGGAAATTAATCTGTACTACCTGCAGCATTTTGACTACAATTAGGCAGATCAACCTCCACCACGGTTTTGTTCTGAACCCAAGAGTTCGTCCTCTTTCAGATGGATCGTGTTAAGGTCAACTCAGTCTCCATTAAGGATGGACTGTCTACGACTTTTGTAGAGGGTGGACTCGCAATTGGCGAGGGCATGGGTGCATCGTCACCATCTGTTAGGAGAGAAGACGACGTCCCAGGCCCACCAACCGCTAGTTCACCTTCGGTTGTTTTTAAAGGCCCGCTTTCCGCGTTAACTTTTGTCCATGTCTAGGGAATATGGACCAGATGTAGACAGCTGTAAAAATTGCCTCAAGGACTGCGCCCATCACAAATTATTTTTCTAAATACTTCTAAATTAATTGCGTATATTATCTTTTTAACTAAATTAAACACATGTTGTCGATTGTAAATAGAAGTGAACTTTTTTCAATACCTACATTTTCCAACATACATTCCAATATACAGTACCATTAAAAAAGATAAAAGGATAAAAGAAAAAATTAAAAATGATATTTTTCAACATTTATATAACATTCCCACTAGAACTAGAAATGTTTGCAAAACTCTCAACCTTAAATTCTATCTCAATTTAAAAAAGATGTACGATTTTAAAAATTTCACATACTCATATATCTACCACCTTTCTACCTACCTTTTGGTACGCCTTTTTTTACCTTTCAAACATTTTTGAAAAAAAAAAATTCTCAAAACGAATTCCAGCGAACGACGACGACGCATTGTATATTATTATCCTGGAGTTCATATTGTCCAGACAACATATTTTTTTATGGATGACATCGCCATTGTATAATGGTATTGCTTTTTTGTGAATTTTTAGCCCTCCATCCTGTCCCCTTTTTCCCACTTTTCTATCAGACACCCAGACAATATAGCCAAGCAGATAAAATCTCGCTGACAATTTCGCCGATGATTCCAATTTGTATCCTTTGTCATTGGTCAGAATGGGAATGCAAAAAAGGTGTGGGGTGTGTAGTGTTTGTATCCCTAAAATCACTATACAACACTGACTCATGAAAAAAAAAATAGAAAAATCCATCGACTTCCCCCAAACACACACAAACTCTCATTCCTGCCATAGCTTCAAAAATGCTGTCGAAAGTAACAGACTTCTTCTAAAATAGGTTTTAGCTATATCGCCAAGCATTTTTTGAAATTTGCAATTCTATCAACTTTTTATTCCAGCACCAGCAGCACCTTATGTCTCTTTTCCACTCTTTTCTACTTTTTTGATCTATACACAATCAAAAAGGAATCCTAAAAATACATAACACTCGTCGAACTTGCTTTGAAACAAAAATACAAAATTTTGCTATATCAACAACAAGGACGACGGAAATCCCACTTACATTTGTGCAAATATACTGCGAAGTGCAGGCTTATGTAGGTACGACCTACCCTACGTTCGATTCGTTCATTCCTACCCCCTTGTCTTTTTTCATATATATAAGGGATGATGTGATGTTGGTAGCGGAGGTGGTGGTGGTGGTGTTAGCTGTGGCATTTGTGCTAGAACCTGAAACCTGATGGAAATGGCTATTGCCCTATTGGTTGTTCTCTTTGCTGGCTGTTCATAGTGTCACTGTGTAACTCATTGCTTCTTCTTTTTTGTATATGAGGACACATCTAAATCCTTGAAACATTCAGTACTACACACGAATGATTGATGAATGTGCATCGAAAATTTTCAGCAGGACGTGCGGTCGTTTGTTTTAAGCATCTATCACTATACCAACAAAATAAAAAAGGAAATAGGTGCCTTTTTTCGAACGAGTATAGAAGGATGAAAAGAGGTACATAAAAAGCAAGATCTCTATGTCTCTCTGAACATGTGACCAGATTGGGATATTTTTACTGCCAATGGATCAATTTTAGTTCGAAATTTAAAAGTTGTATTGTTAAACTGAAAGCTTGGAGACTTAAGCTTTTATTTGTATTAATAGTAGAAATAACGAGAAATAAAGACTAATGGAAGAGATCGACGATACAAACGTTAGAACGATATAAAGGATTCAAAAGATGAAACTATACAAATGATAAAAACAATATCTAACGAGACCATGAAATCAGCATGAACCTGCAATACTAACGTTACTAACAATCCTAACGATACTAAAGAATCTAACGAATCTAACGATACTAACTATACTAACGAAACTAACGATATTGAAGATACTAACGATACTAACGAAACTAACGATACTAACTGTACTAACGATACTAACGAAACTAACGATATTGAAGATACTAACGATACTAACGATATTAACGACACTAACGATACTAATGATACTGACGATACTGACGATGCTAACGATACTAACGATACTAACGATACTAACGATACTAACGATACTAACGATACTAACGATACTAACGATACTAACGATACTAACGATACTAACGATACTAACGATACTAACGATAATAACGATACTAACGATACTAACGATACTAACGATACTAACGATACTAACGATACTAACGATACTAACGAAACTAACGATACTAACGATACTAACGATACTAACGATACTAACGATACCAACGAAACTAACGATACCGACGATACGAACGATCAAACCAACTAGATCAACGATACCAGCGAGATCATTAAGACCACGAGGCCGACGAGACCCACGAAATCAACAAAAACAACGAGACTGACACGATTGAGATAAAAAAAAATAAATTCAAGATCTATGAATTCTTAATCTCTTTTTTAGAAGCTGACTCAGTTAAGACTAAAACTTGATATATTTAATAAGCTAGTTGACGACATTGACTTAATTCCAACTTTATAGCATAAGTAGTTTTCAAGATAAAGACATTCAAAATCACAAAAAACTAACTGACTAATAATCATGTGGTGAAAGGAAAAAAAACTGAAAATATAAACTAACGATTTGGGGGTGTGGTATCCTCCCACATTCTTATGAAATTAATTCATGATTATCATTAAATTGCTTATTCAAAGTGAAGCGGAATAATGAAATTTAGTGGAGTGATAAGCACGTATACATAAGTACACAAGAAAATGAACTAAAACTCTGCATTCGGGGGCGGAGTATCCACCTACCAGTATTTTTCGAGAATTCGTTATTGTTTGAATAAAATAATTCTGAGAATGATGAATATAATGAAAAAGGTTGATGCGATGAATGTAAAAACAAAGGCTGTAAAACAAAAATTCTTATCTCAGGGGGTGTGGTATCCTTCCACTTTACAATTATTTGTTATTCATATTAAAAAAAAGAAGAAAATGTCGAAAACTTTTCACGCAGACGAATTACTTATGTATTTTGGAATACAGCATGACATTGCTCCTAATTTTCACGTTACATGTTATTGGTGGGATTTAAGATAACTTCAAGTCTGTAATGTGGTTAAACCATTGGAGTGAGTTCTTGTGAACATGGTTCCATATATCCGCATCCACAAATAGAAAGGTAGTTACATTGATTAAAAATTGTATATTTAAAAAATAACACATATACGGCCTAGTATATTTTTAAAGTCATACTATATATTTTTAACTTCTGGGCTTAGATGGTCCAATAGATGATACACAAATGACAAAAATGTCAAAGTCCTTAAAATAAACATAATTTGGTAACACCACCTTCCGTAAAACCAAAGTACATCAGCTAGGGTCCAGAAAAAATAAAGTTTAAAAAAAAATATACTGTCCAAGACTTCGTTCGAATTAAGTCAGGCAATTTCAAAACCAACCAACAGAGCACAGCATCTATAGGTTTACATATATACAAGTCCGAGTGTTCCGGAACGTTTTGCATTGAAAAAGCGTTTCCTAATAAACTGTCTGGGTGATGTGTAGTGTATGCAGATGCAGACGGACGGAAGGAAACCCTGGTTCGATATTTATTTTTTGTTGTTGATGTTGTTAGTTCTGTGTCCAATTTTATTTTACACGTGCCCAATTTGAATTTCATCACCAAATCAGGATATGCATCAAGGATATCTCAATATTGGCTTTTTTGGACATTAAATTTTTGGGAAAGCCAAAGGAAACACACAGAATCGAAGTTCCATTGAAATGGAAATATAAACCTACTATACTCGATCTAGTTTTGCCCGTAGGCTTTCCTCCTTTATGAACATGTGTACACGATTATATGCATGAAGATAGTTTCCTGAAAAAGCTGTAGTATGTTGGTACATCATTCTCATTCCCATTTCCATTTCCATCATCATCATCAGGAACAAAAACATGCCCAAAAGCCAGATAGGAGCTGTTGAAAAGGTACCCAAAAACAAAATATCTCTTTTTATCTATTAAAAAATGACTCGTAAATTCGTGATATGAAATTTCAGAAAAATGAGTTCAACCGTGGGGATGTGGCACAAAGGTACACATACATATATATGGAGCAAAGAACCCCAAGTAGGTCATCCTTTATAATGTTAGTTATTTTAAACCCATCAGGATCATCTGTTCTAAATTTGAGTGTTATGGAAGGGTTTTTAATGAACTTTCAAGAATTCACAACGAAGATGAAAGGTAGGACGTATATCAGAGACTACAGAAGGTAGAAAGGTAAGGACGAGTATATAAGGTATAAAGAACCAATGAACTTTGCGGTTTTTGAGCTACTTCAATGCTTATATAGTGTTTGGTTTTGGGTGTGTGGCAAGTTTTAAAGAACCTATATATACATATGTCTTACTTTTCCTTTCAACTCTTTAAAAGGGAAGGATTAATTAGGTGCCATCGAGAAGTTTTGTTTTGTTTTGGTCGTTCTTCAAAAACCTTAAATATTCAAAGTTAGAATTAACGTTTTCACTATCAATAAGTATCACAATAAGTATAAGACAAGAAATTGGAGGAAGATCAAAGATTATGCTTTAATTGGCAAAAGAAAGGAGATTGAACATAAAAGAAAAGTAGAATATTATGAATTTTTAAAATTGAAAAATTTCAAGGACGTTTGGTGAATAAAGGAAATGATTGGTTTTGTTGGAATTCTAAAACAAAGAATAAAAGTAGGCAGAGGTACTAATAGGCATAGAGGCATCGGCCTTAAATACAGGCTTTTCCATTTTGCGGTTTCAAAAGTAAACGTAAATAAAACGCACATTCATTTTTTTTCATGATAATTCGTGTTTTATTATAAAGGGCGGTATCCAGCCATAACTTCACAAATATTGGTTCTTAAGTGCTCATTAGTTGAAGGTTTATTTTTTTAAAAAAGCTTTTTTCACGTAGCCCTCCAAAAAAAATCAAACTAGGTCAAATCACATGATCATGGTGGCCAGTTGATATCGCTACTACAAGAAAATACGCGACCAGTAAATGTTTCTTGAAATAAAGCAATATTCGCTCATGCTGTGTGGCATGTGGTACCGTCTTGTTGAAACTTCATATTCTCTAAGTCGTAAAAAGTCACTTATAATATAACGTAACACTCTCAATTCCCGGTGACAGTCGTTCCCTCGTTGTTTTGGAAGAAATCAAGTCCAATCACACCACCGGACCAAAGCGTGAACCAAACAGTGACTTTTTGTAACTTAAGGATTCTCAAAACCCCAAATACGACAGTTTCGTTTATTAACATACTATAACCGACTTTCAGACTCCTCTCTACCAACACTCTATAACAGTCCTTAACTGTCGATCATCTCTAATGAAGATAGCACAGCAGGGTGACATGTAACTGTAAGGCAGATGAATTCGCCAGGAACAGTACAGTGCAGCCCATCCTACCACGTTTGGCACACACAGGCATACCAATCGATATTTGTAAATTGTTGCTAATGGAAGACTCTATGAAGAAGGCAAACACCAGGTGGAATGACATCACCACGTTTTAGGTCACGTACAAAATCTGGCCAACACTAGATTTAAAGCGTTCAAGGTGCTTGCTATCTCTAAGCAGATCGCATAAAAGCTCGATAATAGTTGTCGTACCGGACACTGTCTAATAGGAAAGGACGCCACGCGGCTAGGCGTATTCTCAAGTGACTTCTGAAGAAGCTAAATGGATGAGAAAGAGGATAAAACAGTTCTTCATCTTCTCTGTACATGCACTGCTCTAGCTCAAAAACGCAAGAATTGCCTAGGAGAATTCTTCTTTATAGATCTAAACGATCTATATCAGCATAATCAGCCTCGCACGTTACGTAAGGAACTAAATTGGTTCCATTGAGCTTAAGAGGAAGCCTCAAGATTCATATGGTATCACAATGGGACACTAAACCTGCCAAAGTGTGTCCGTTTCCATCATCGAAAGCCACTTTAACCTAACCTAACGGTTTTTGGGTAAGAAATGTACTTTGCTTCGTCGCTGATTAAAATTTTGTTCGAAAAAGCACCTTCAACCTTTTCCCTTTAGTTCAAGCACCTATTCGACGTACCTACGGCTTTGTGAATGGTCAGCTCGCTTCTGTTGTTTTGTGAGCTGGATTCAAATGTTAACTACGTTATAATCTGCCGTAAGACAGGCCTTATTCCTGAGAACAACGATAATTCAACACATTCGGGTCTTCGGCACTACTTTCACAAGCGAATCTCTTCAAATTTCTTCACAAGAAAATACAAATTATCAAGTTTTTACCTAAAGAATTGTATCGTCATTTTAAGTCTGAAATAACTAAACTAAGCTTATCTGCTTGAAACCTTGATTTCCAAGTAGTTTGAATTCAACGACCCAATGGTTTGGGTTTAAGGGGCGAGAACAGACAGACAAACAGACGAACGGAATTGTGGTAGGTACCCACTTTTTCAGAGTCTCTACTCATCTCATGTTTGATTAAAACTTTAGTTTTAGAATTTTGTTTGAATACAATGCTTGATACATATACTCCTTAATGTCGCAAGTAAAATGTGTCTGAAGCAAAAATCTTTTGAAGTCAATACCATATTTTTGTTTAAAGATGATTTTATACGAAATTTATTCGTATCCAGTCCAGTTTGGTCCAGTTTCACACGCTAAGTTCGTTGACGTCCTTTTCCACTGGCATGGCGGCGTTTGACTTACTCTTACTCTTACTCTACTGAGCATTTCCACGCGATTGGATTCAAGGACTTTCTGCCTTGGAGCGTTGATATCCATTCACTTTACATGACTTAGGCATCCAAGTCGTTTGACTTTTATTCTTTAGACTGTTGGTTTGGCGAATTCAAATAATATAAACTTTATTTAGAGAAAAACTTAGAATGAAAATTAGAAATTATACAAAACAAACTTCGATTTGTTACAGTAAAATTATAGCAAAGTAGATATTCTAATACCGCCTCTTAATTTTATCAGTTATCAAATTAGTAACAAACAAACAAGATTATTAAAGCTATACATTCTAAAACTCAATAAATTAATATTTACAATTAAAAAAAAAACAAATTTCGTTTAAATTAAAGTAGTTGGAAAAATTAGTTAATATAGTCAAATTAATTAAGATTTAAATTTAAGCGATGCTTTTGAAAAAGAATTTTTGCAAGACCCTTTGTCATTATATCAGCAACTTGATTGTTAGTAGAGATGTATTTGAGTTTGATTTCTTTATTTACAATAGATTCTCGAATGAAGTTGTATTTCACATCAATATGTTTCATTCTTTTATGATCACGTGATTCTTCAGCTACCTTGATGCACGCTTGATTGTCTTCAAATATTGTTGTTGGTGAATTGCAAGGATGTCCAATTTCTTTTAAAAGACAGCGCAACCATTTTGCCTCACAAATACATTTTGCTAATGCCAAATACTCAGCTTCAGTTGATGACAGGCTAATAGTTGGTTGCTTTTGTGATAACCAACTTACTGTATTCCCAAAGACCTTGAATACATATCCCGATGTTGATTTGCGATCGTTCTTATCACCAGCCCAGTCAGAATCGGCGTATCCAGTCAAAATATCAGCCTCAGAATCACGACGATAAACCATTTTCATATCAGATGTTCCCTGTATGTACCTTAAAATACGTTTTGCATACATGAAGTGTTCATCTGTAAAGCAGTTTTGAAATCTACTAAAATAGTTTGTCGATGCACATAAATCTGGTCGAGTTGTTTGAGTAGCATATGTTAAGCATCCAATGAGTTCTCTATATGGCTGACTAGATAAATTATTGCCATCATCATTCTGCAAATGTAATCCATTTTCGATTGGTGTTGCAGCCGTTTTGCAGTTATTCATATCAAATTTCTTCAAAATATTTTTCAAGTAATTTGACTGGCTTAATTGAATTGAATAATCATTTAAATTTCTTTCAATAGAAATTCCAAGAAACGAATTGATTTTACCAAGATCCGTCATCTCAAATTCTTTTGACAATTCAGTTTTAATTACATTTATCATTTTTGTACTGTTTGAAATTATTGCTAAATCGTCGACGTATAAGAGTATGTAACAGACAATACCATTTTCAATTTTCATGTACAAACATTGATCTGATTGACAACGATTAAAACCAATTTTAAGAATGAATTGATTAAAGCGCTCATTCCACATCCGTGATGCTTGCTTTAACCCATAAAGCGATTTGTTTAATTTGCAAACCATAGATTTTTCTTTCACAAATCCTTCTGGTTGTGTCATGTAGATGTCTTCCTTTAAATTTCCATTTAGAAAAGCACATTTAACGTCCATCTGATGTATATCGTATCCAAAATGGTTAGCAATGGACAATAAAATACGGAAGGTGGTCAATTTGGCTGTTGGTGAATATGTTTCGTTGTAATCGAAACCTTTTTCCTGTGTGAACCCACGAGCAACAAGTCTGGCTTTATACTTGTCGATGTCAACATTTGACTTATATTTCAACTTGAAAACCCATTTACAAGTGACAGCCTTTCGACCAGTGGGTAACTTACACAAAGACCAAGTACGATTCTTCAACAACGAATAATATTCATCATTAATAGCCTTTTCCCATTTTGGCCAATCAACACGCTTCCTTGCATCATTCATCGTGACCGGATCATTCTGTACAAATTCCTCAGCAGAAAGTGCAAAGTTTGCAGACCATGCAGCACGTCCATATCGATCTGGTTTATTTTTCTCACGAACACTGCGACGCAACTCATTGTTGTTATCAGCACTATTTGAAGCACTGTGGACATTGTCACTGATGTTACCGATGCTTTCCAAATTTGCACCGTGGATTTCTTGTTCACATTTTTCATCGATGTCATAATTAGCTACCTCTGAATCAAATATGTTGATATAATTCAAACGATCAAAAATTGATTTTTCATTGAACGTCACATTACGACCCATGACAAGCTTGTCACCTTCGATGCCCCAAAGACGATACATCTGTGAAGACGAACCATATCCAAGCATGTAACATTTAAGTGATTTTGCATCTAACTTCGTACGATTTTCTGTTGGTACATAGTTGTAACAAATCGACCCAAAAACACGAAGATGAGATAAATCTGGCTTTTTACCATACCAAATTTCAGCGGGTGTTTTATTTGCAAATTGTTTGCCAACAGCACTAGTTGGTGAGCGATTTTTAACATAATTTGCATGTAAAACTGCTTCGCTCCAAAATCGACGACTCAATCCACTCGACAAAAGAATAGTCCTTGCTTTTTCAACTACTGTGCGATTGAAACGTTCAGATACCGCATTCATTTCCGGATTGTATGGCACGGTGTAATTCAGTCGAATACCTTTATTGACACAAAAAGATTTAAATTCGTTTGAGCAATACTCACCGCCATTATCCAAATGCAATTTCGAAATTTTTAGCCCATGTTGTGCTTCAGCCATAGAAACGTATTGTTGAAATTTTTCGAAAACTTCACTTCTCTTCTTCATGAAATATACCATGGATGCACGTGAAAAATCATCAGTAAAAGCAACGAAGAATCTGGAACCATCATGTGCCACTTCATTCATTGGACCGCTGACATCTGTATGGATGAGCTCCAAAATACGTTCAGATCGGATTTCCTTTCGTGGTGGATATGGTAAACGCGTCTGTTTACCAAGCACACACGATTCACAAAATTTGTCAGCACTATTTATACCTAATTCTAACAATCCAGTTGCCATGTTTTGATTCACCATCTTCTTCATATCATTAACATTCAAATGAGCTAAACGAAAATGCCATAACGTTTGCGAAGCTTTGCTCAATTTTTCCGCACCAGCAATTCCAGCATACACACTTCGTTCAACATAAAAAGTGACTTGGTACAGTTGACCATTTCGACGAGCGGCGAACATATTTTGACCATTTTTGGAGATAAGGGCATCAACACCATTAAAGGTGATCTTGTAGCCTTTGTCAGTTAATTGACGAATTGACATCAAATTACATTTTAGATTCTTAACAAACAAGACGTTTTGAATAGTTTTTGTTGAATTATCTCCATTAAAGAAAGTCTTGACCGAAATGTCGCCTTGCTGCTTTGCTACCAAGGAATCACCTGCTTTTGCTGTTGAAATATTTATTGGCTCGATTGTATGTATATTGTTGAAAAAAAAATTATTATTAACAATATGATGGGTAGCACCCGAATCAAGAACAAAATTAATTTCTTCAAAGCCCTCATTACTATTTCTTGACGATTCACTTATACAGCTAGACGCAATTTCATTGTTGTTCACTATCGCCTTTCTCTTTGATAACATTTGTTCTTCACAAAGTAAGAATTCAGGATCTTCATTTTTTCTTGCACAATTTGCACCTGCAGTTTTCTTACCATACGAATCAATTTTCTTCGACAAATTAACTTTACATTTCGATTTGATGTGGCCTGGCTTTTTGCATCTGTGACAAATTATTTTCGAACGATCTGCTTGCATAGCCATTGAGTCGCTTGATTTTATGGTACGCCTACAACTACTAGCTGCACGCTTTCCACATTCATCCAAAAGACGACTTTTAACGAATTCAATCGTTAATTTAGTTGTATCCATCGTTTCCAGTGCGGTAATTAAGCCATCAAAAGATTTTGGTAAAGTTAAAATCAAATGACATACCACATCCAGCTCTTCTAATGTTGCACCAATCGATTTCAACTCACGCACTACATGATCAAACTGAAGAAAATATTCATTGATTTCATCTCCATCTTTGTATCGCATCGTCAATAATTCTTTGCGCAGAAGTAATTGGCCAGCAACACTCTTGCGTTCAAATACACCAATCAATGTATCATATATTTCCTTTGCGAAAATTTTGTCTTTGATATATTCCAATTGAGAATCACCAACACATTGAACTAAGATGGATTTGCATTTCTTCTCTTCAGATTTCAACGATTCTTTGGCCTTGATACTATTTTCATTAGCAGGAACATCCTCCAACAACGATTGCAATGTATTTGCTAGAAACTTCTCCAAACCTTTTTCTTCCAGCAAAATTTGAATTCGGTATTTCCAGTTAGAAAAATTCGTCCCATCAAATGGCTTCAGTTTTTGTACATTATTTTCCATATTGTTTTATAATAAAGAAACACCGATTCAATGCGCCCAATTCAATAAACGCGTGCGATTTTTATTTAAATAAAATCTTCCTTTAACGCAAACAAAAATTCAAATTTTTTTTTTATTGAATTTTCTCCTGGGCCCATAACCTGTTGGTTTGGCGAATTCAAATAATATATGTAAACTTTATTTAGAGAAAAACTTAGAATAAAAATTAGAAATTATACAAAACAAACTTCGATTTGTTACAGTAAAATTATAGCAAAGTAGATATTCTAATATAGACTACATGAGCGTCTATGTTTAACCCGTAAAAATCGTCTTATTCCAAAAAGTAGCAGTTCTCAATTTTTGTTCTCAGTTCTCAGAACTTGCCATATCATTAAGGCTCATTGCCAGGTTTTGATGTTGTAAGCAATTATTCTTTGTCTCAAATAAAAGCGATGCCTAAGTAGAAAAAGCCCTTTGAGGTAGTCAAAGTTATTTCTCTCGATTGTGATGTGTTGTCCAAGACGTCTTCGTTAAATGTTCTTTAACATCTATAAATATCAGTATTTTCAATAAAAAAAATTCGGTCTTATTAATGTAATAACTTTACTTTTAAGTTGAAATTACAACTTTTTTGGATTCTCAGTATCTTCACAAAAATTGAATAATTTTTTGTAGTTTTGATGAAATTAAAATTACATTACATTTTTTATTTTGAGTCCAATTTTCCAGGGCCATTAAAGTATTGAATAAATTTATATAAATAAAAAAAATAAGTTTCGTGTACAAAATTAATTAAAAAATTTAAACAATTGGAAATTTAACAGGCTTTCATCGATTTTGTAACTTCCCATAGGAAGCTATTGTAATCAATCCGATTTTTCGAATTGAAAATTTTGACATTTCTCGACGGTTTAAAGTCCCTAAAGAGTCGAAATATAAGATTCTGTGCGTGCGTGTGTACGTACGTTCGTACGTCCGTACGTTCACGAAGTTTATTTCGTCGTTAATAGCTCAAGAACCAGTAAAGATATCGACTTGAAATAAATTTTGCTATACAGATAAAAATTCAGAAAGATGCAGAAAGTGCTCTAAAAAAAAATTCAGTGGGCGGTTTTTTTACCATAGCAATTTAAAAAAAGTGAAAACGTTGGCTAACCCTTAATATCTCCCGATCCATTAACGCTAGGGACTTGAAATAAATTTTATAATTTTTATTGTAACGTAATACCAAACAAATACATAACATGTTTTTTTTTATTAAATCAGAAAAACTGAAAAAAATGTTCACTTTGAAAGTTTTACGAAAAAAGTGATTTAATCTTCAAAATAACTGTATGCAAAGAAGATTATCGTTTTTAACATATGATAAAATTTTGAGAAAAATCGATTGGACAATTTTTTTATGAAAAATAAAAACTTAAAAAACATTACTCAAAGTTGGTAACAATTGAATTTCGACTTAAATATCTTTTCAAAAACTTGAGAAACTTGGCTTCAAACTAATTTTTTTTTGAGAAAAATGAAATTGATAGTTTTTTTTACAAAAATAAAAACCGAAAAAAAATTAAAAGTTATTAAAAATTTATTTTCGACTCAAATAATTTTTCAAAACTTTGAGATATAGGCTTCAAAGTAATTCTATTTAATATAAAAATATTCAAAATCAAATCAAATGGGGTGGCGCAACAGTCCGTTGTGAACTAGGGCCTAGTGACTTACAACTCTCAACGATTCCTGTGTGCGAGTACTGTTGTCAGAATTGGAAGGGACCTACAATTTTAGGCCGAATTCGAACGGCTAGTTTGAGAAAGCACTTTCTCATGACGAGAATTACTCTTGAAGGATTTGTCCATTCCTCGCAAGAGGCAGTACCCTCGAAAATTATTTTTTTTAATTAAGGTGGCACAGGCAGTTATTGAACCCAAGACCCCTTGCATTACAGTCGAATGCACTAACCATCATGCCACGGGCACTACAATATAAAAAAAATATAAAAATATTACAATAAGTTTTTTTATGACAAAATAAAATCTACAAAAAACATTACGCAAAATTGGTAAAAATTCAAGCTTATCAAAATTATAAAAAACTCATACGGTCAAGAACTTACATATGTGTTATTATTTGTATTCAGAAGATCCAGTTTACGTTCCTCAAGTTCAAGCTGCTTCTTTCTAAATTCCAAGTCCCTAATTTTTAAATTATTCGATTTCACTTTTTGCCTGAAATCACGCTCCATTTGTACCTTAACCATTTTAAGATTCTCTTCTCGGAGATGAAAGTTTTTCCTTTTTTATCTCTCACATTCATCGAGATGCTTTTCGATGCCAGAAATTGATGTAACATTTTCTCCCAGATTTTTATTTATGTCTCTCTTAAACCTAGTGGTGAATGAAATCCTTGCTAGTCTGGATGCGAAGGGTTTCAGAGTGATAGCCTATGCGGTCGACGTTGCTATAGCAGTTTCAGGAAAGCATCTTAACATCCTTAAATAACTCTTACAAAATGCCTTGAATAGACTAATACTTTGGGCTGATCGGTGTGAACTGGGTGTTAACCCACACAAAACCGATCTGGTCTTATTTTCGAGGAGATAAAAAAATCCGTTTGTCAACCCTCCTTATATTAAAGGAATCCAATTAAAATTCTCAGACGAGACAAAAGTTAATAAGAAACGCAACGTACAGGAAAGAGTCAAAAAAGGTACTGTAGCTCTCTTTTCTTTCAAAGAAGCTATTGGTAATAAATGGGGTTTACAACCCAGAATCACGCATTGGCTATACACATCGGTAATCAGACCGATTTTAACGTACGGTGTAGCAGTGTGGTGGACTGCTTAAGAAAAAGGTATAAACAGGGATAAGCTAAATAAAATCCAACGTTCAGCTTGCCTATGTTTAAGCGGATCGCTTCGCACGACCCCGTCTGCAGCACTGGACACCTTGCTCTACCTTACACCTCTTGAAATATTTAGCAAACAAATAGCTGCAAGCTCTGCTACTCGCCTCAAAGCTTAGTCGCAGAGGACTAACAACAACATTGGCCACTCCGTAATTCTAAGGTACTTAGAATCAATTCCAAAGCACATAGACTACACCATTCCTCAAATGCAATTCGACGGAAACTTTCAGATTTCTATACCTCCCAGATCTTTTTGGGAGGATAGGACATTCTTGGAGGATGAGTCAATCCATTTTTACACACATGGGTGAAAAAACCTACCGCGTGCTGTTGTCATGTGTTCTTTCTTTCTGTTGTTCTTTCTCTTCTGTCCTTCTGTCTTGTATTAATGTCTTGTGTTGTTATCACCTTACATAGCCTTAGTTGCTCAAGGTGCTGTGTTCTCTACTCTGCACATTTATGTGCAGAGTAGTGTGAAATGTAATGTAATGTAATGTAATGTAAAAGAAGGAGTTGGTGGAGGTGTGTACTGTGAACGACTGAAATTAAGTCTCTCATTCCGCCTTCCCAATCATTGTAGCGTGTTTCAGGCGGAACTTTTGGCGATAAAGGAAGTCTTGTCTTGGCTCAAAGAAAACGTGATATCAACATCTGATATATGTATTTCCTCTGATAGCCAGGCCGCTATTAAATCGCTGGAATCTGTCTCTACAAACTCTATAACAGTCCATAACTGTCGATCATCTCTAATGGAGATGGCACAACAGTTTATAACAGTCACGTTTTCTGGGTGCCGGGCCATAGAGACATTCCATGTAACTGTAAGGCAGATGAATTCGCCAGGAACGGTACAGTACAGCCCATCCTACCACGTTAGGCAAGTACTGGAATACCAATCGCTACTTGTAAACTGCTGCTGATGCAAGACGCTGTGAGGAGGGCAGGTACCAGGTGGAACAACATCACCACGTGTCAAGTCACAAAAAACATCTGGCCAACACTGGATTTAAAACGTTCAAGGTGCTTGATCTCTCTAAGCAGATCGCATATAAGCTTGATAATAGGTGTCATAACCGGACACTGTCTAATAGGAAAGCACCCCACGAGACTAGGCGTATTCTCAAATGACTTTTGCAGAAGCTGTATGGACTTCTCTGCACATGCCTTGCTTTAGCTCTAAAACGCAAGAATTACCTAGGAGAATTCTTCTTTGACGATCTAAATCATATCGGTATAATCAGCCTCTCACGTTTCGTAAGGGACTCAAGCTGGTTTCATTGCGCTAAGGAAGAAGCCTCAAGATTCATGTGGTATAACAATGGGCCATTAAACTGGCCTAAGTGTGTCCGTTTCCATCTTGGACAGCCACTATAACCCAACCTAACCTAGCCTCTCAAGGTTTCTTCTATCTTAGAATATAATTTTTCCTGAACCTCAGTTTTTTATTCAGCATAGTTTCAAAAACAGTTTCCTTTTGTTTTTTTGTTTGTCTTGGGCCTCGGAGCTTTATCACACAGTAACTCTTCTTCATGTGTCAAATCATCATCGAGCCCGCTAATTATTTCAATAGGCATATCCTTTACTGGACACGATGATGCATTTGTGGTTACTGTAATATTTGCCGTTGAAACATTTGCAGATCTAAGTGTGGTCGATTTGGCGATTAGGGATCGGGACGCAAAATGAACCACCTGCAGCGTATCCTGTCGGATTCACTACCAAGTCCAAGCACAATATCCTGATTATGGCTTCTTCGAAGTCATTAAAAGTTTTTTTTTTGTAGAATCCCCTTCCTGTAGCTTCATTTTCTTTTTTGTTAACAAGAGCTTTTGTTTAACTTTAAACTTGCCGTCAAACCAGACCTAAGGAACAAAATTAATTTTGACTAAACTTTAAAATTCATATACCTACTTTCTGTCACTCCTTTCTCAGCAACAGATTCCCACCCCAAAACATTTCATAACCTCTTTTGTAGTTTTTTGTGGGGTGCTCGTTTTCCTTCATGAGCTCGACCATCCGTTGCATTTGGATCTGGGTTGTTATTAATTTCACCCTAAATAAACAATAAAAACTAAATAAACAATAAAAACTAAATACACAATAAAAACCAAAATATTTTGTTCTTATAGTTTTTCATTCAATATTTCAGCATTAGAATACAAAATATTACCAACAAAAATCATTTGAATCGGTTTAGGTCGTTGTATTTCATTTTACAAAAATTTTTGTTTTTTGGATATGAAAAATATTTTTTAATAACAATCAATTTTCTATAAATAAAGTTTATTCTCTGAATTTAAGGCTCATATTGAAATTTAATTTTCCATCGAAAGTCAATGATGTCCGATGGTTTCCTTTGAAATTTTTGATTGGAAAAAAAATTCCAGTCAACTTTCTCAGTCATTGCATTAAATGTTTGTTCAAGGGAAATAAATTTCAAGGAAAGTTCAAAATACCAGACAATTTCTCAAGAAAAAAGAAATGATTTCCCAGGAGATTCCCGATATAGTCCTTCGTCCATTGTCTTGTATGTACAATCAAATCTTGTTAAAGCTCCAAATACGTGCGACTTCAGCCTTTGGTCATTTTATTAATTTTCTAATTTAAAAAAAGATTTAGTTCGTATTCCGTCAGAGGTGTCAATCGGCATTAGCACTTATCCTATGTCATTAAGTATTTAAATTTTCACTGTGACTTATTACTACCTTGACGGGTCTCGAAAAAAGAGAGTACAATTTTGACAAATCGACACGTTTCAATTTAGTGATTTCGACTGTACAATTTATGTCGCCGGCCGTTCGTGTCCTTCTTCATCTAGCTTAGGTCATTTAGAAAATATATCACTTACATTTTTCAACTTTCAAACTTAGCTAATCAAATGAATAGCTTATTTTTTAAGAGAGAAGATATACAAGACAGATGTTTCAAGTGTCAAAAAATAAGTGCCATTTCTTTCGTTGTTTGGCTCAATTTAATACGTATTAGCGCTGCTACCTTGACTTTCTTTCTATTCGCATTTGCACATCATCAACAACTTGCTGCCAACAACGCCATCTCTAGCTCGCATTTCTGCTTCATATAGCCGTAATTGTCTTCATCATTGTCGTAAACACTTTCTCTATAGGTACGCGGAACAAAGTGAATTTTTCATTTTGTATGTTATCTCATTAGTGAGCGTCTTCAAGCTTGAAGTTCGCTTTCCGAGAAGCTATTTAAAAAAAAAACATGCAAAAAATTCCCAAATGCTCTTGACCGACTTTTCCAGTGCCAGAACCAGAACCAAAATCATCAGAAGCGGAACCATCTCCATCTTGCCATATTGTCAGCAAAAAGTACACAAAATGAAAAATTATTCAGGACAGGATGGAGGATTAAGAAATGGAGGACAACGACGTCGATGCAAGGACGAGCGAGGACGGATTTTGAATAAATATATGTATACGAACCAATTTACACAAAGTTTAAATTTTGCTGCCATAAATTCACTCTGTGCATGGAGCTTATTTAAGCGTGCGTGGGTAAAGTTGAGGTACATCTACCTCCACTCCATCCATTCCATACCTACCTACGACTTAGTCATTTGTTGTTGTCACATCAATCTTGACATTAATCGAGCGTTTGACTTTGATGAATCTCGAATTTTTGGGAGGTTATGGAGGAGACCATCAAGGACGGATGATGTTGGGTGGGCATCGCGTCGTGTCGTCGCGTCGGTCGGGTAGTTTGGTTGGTCGTTCTCGTTTATTGTTGGTTGGTTGTTTGGTTGATTGCCGGAAATTCTGGGACTAAATGAATTCAATGTTTCTAAGTTGATTCAGAGTTCTCTTTTGTTAAAGTGGTCGACGAGGAGAGCATGAGACTGTTGAGGTGGGGAGCTTGGATCTGGCATGGCCCGAAATATGAAAGTCACTCTTTTACGCACTCACTCACTTTGATGTTTATGCTAATCGACTCTCAAACATGAATCTAAGGAATTTGAATTTATGGAAATGATTCCATCAAAAACCCAAACCTGAAAAACATAACTTAAATGTATAAGCATGACTTTCCTTCTCCTTTTCTTCTTTTGCATCTCTTTTCGTCTTTCCCACGTTTTCATTTTCCTCTCGTTTTTATTCTGTCTGTTGAGCAAGAGGAATGAGTCGATTGGAATTTAGATGAGTTTTTTAGATGCCAGGAGGCAGGAGGTAATTTATTTCTGGGGATCGGAATTTATATGCTTGGCTGATGCTATGATATGATGGGATGGTATGGTATGGTTTGGGTATGGAATCAGGGTCCACTTTAAGTTCTAATTCTGTAGCAAAAAACGAAGAGTTATAATGGTTAGAATTTTTAAAAGCCAGTATTATTAGGATGACAACAAATTTAAGTTGTCATGCCGAACCGAAGTCCATCATCATCATCGTAATCAAAATTGCAAGTTACGTGCTTAACATATTTTAAAATAAAATCAAGTTCTTTTTAATTTTGGTTAAATCCTTTTATTTTTTGTTCTATGAAGAATGATTTGAAATTTTTGGTTAGAAAATTTAAGTTTGTCAATACTGTCAATGAAAACTTTTACTAAACAACCTATGTAAACAGGTTTAAATGGTTAAAGAAGTAAGAAAAAACGAATTGCTGGCATTTTTAAAAGGGAAATTCATTGTCAATAATTTAAATACAATTTAATTTTTCTTGTACAATTTTTAAAGATGTAACATCAAAAAAGTTATCAAGTTATCATCAAAAGAAGTTCTAAGAAATCAATTTGCCTGAATTCTAAACTTGGAAAACTAGGACAAAGATTGGGTTACATAAAATAAGTGCACGATGTGAACTTGCTGAATAATAAAGCGTTGGCGACTCTATTTAAAAAAGCGGACAAAATTTTAAATTTTAGTTTGTTTCAAGACTTTTAAGAACATAGATTTTCATCGAGTTTAATTAAACTTGACTTTCTTTTTCCAGACAATCTTATACTTGTGAAAATTTAGTAAATATTAGATACGAATAATTTTAAAAAACTTTAAAATTTACTACAAATTTCTTGTATTTTATAGACAGTAAGGTTGACTATTGTTTTTGATTTCGATTTCTTGAACAAAATTTTCGTCAGCGACGAAGCCCATTTCTCAATTGGTGGTATATTAATAAACAAAATTGGCGTATATGAGGTTTTGAGAATCTTCCAGTAATTGAAGAAGGGCCATTAATTTCACAAAAAGTCACTCTTTGTTGCCATATTAATTCAGGAGGTGTGATTGGACCTTGCTTCTTGGAAAACGACGATGAAACGATTGTTCCCGCCAATTCGGAGCGTTATGGTCATGTGATAACTGACTTTTTATTGTCTTCTATTTAAGAATACAACTTGGTGGATATGTGTTTCCAACAAGACGGTATCACATGACACATAACTTGGATGCATATGGCTTTATTGCAAGAGATATTTCCTGGCAGTAAAATTTCTCTTTGAGGCAATATTTACTGGCCACCAAGATCATGAGATTCGATACTGCTGGACGTTTTTTGTCCACGTTCAACTCTTGAGCAATTACCAGCATTCGTCATGTTATTTCTGAGATACCGCCCAATATTTGTTAAAAAGTTTTCTCAAAAGTTTCATTGCTTGCAACGCTCGGCGTGTTACTTATTTACTTACTTAGGTCCTCAAACCTATTAAGTCCGTTAAGGTCCATTTAAGAGCATAGGACCTCTACTACGCTTAAGCGCCATCTTGTGTATTTTCCGGAGATATGTTTAAGCTCCCTCCAACTCTTGCCTAGTGATGCTGATTCCTCCTAGAATGTCCTGCGCCATGTGCTTTTTGGTCTTCCAGCTCTTCTTAATTCTTGTGGAAGCGGATTTTACTGCATTGCTTGGTCTGCAATGCAGCCGTCCAATCCATTTCCACATACTCCTTCGTAAAACAGAGTCTATAAGTACCTGACCTGTAATTCTATAAAGGACTTCATTGGATATTTGGATTTGCCAGACAATTCTTCGGATGTTGCGAAGAGACAATCAAAGTGCTTTAAATAGGATGTCAAAGTCTATTGAATCCCTCCTCTACCGGACAAATATGCGCGCAGTACATTGCTTATCAAAAATCACAAAAACAATATTGGCGATACAATATAGCCCTATCTGGCTCCGCTACGGACTTCAAAATCACCTGAAAACCTACCTTTGTGCAGAACTTGGATCCATCACATGTTGCTTTAATAATATCAATCAGTTTTTCTGAAATGCCTCGTTATCGAAAAGCTAACCATATGTACTCTCTGTTGACGCTATCAAAGGCCTTCTCGGAGTCGATCAACAGCAGGTAAAGTGGTGCTCGATATTCAACGCACTGCACGATAATGAACCGCAGGGTGCTAACATAATCAATAAAGAAGAATCCAGCGCAGAATCTTGCTTGTTCGGTATCAAGTGTGAAAAAATCAGACTGGAACGCATCCTCTCCAGTTTTTGCACTTTGAAATATCTCCTTTTTTTGGGAGTTTGATGATCATTCCCTTCTTCCACTCATGCATCGTTGAAGCTTTAGTTGGTCCATACTATGTTTATGATGATGTTGGAGCAGCTTGTAAAAGCTCTGCGGGAATTCCATATAATCTAACCGATTTGTTGTTCCTAAGTTCTTTAATTGCGGCAACGATATTATCTTTACTGGAAGGTGCAGTGTTGATTTGGGGATTGGTTTGTTAGGGTGCTTCAGAAGGCATGGGCTGCACGTTGTTTGTAAACACTCAGTTACAAACCGAGAAAATGTGTTCTTTCCACCTTCTGACTTGTTTCCACCGATCTAAGCAAAGTACCCTCTACTTCTTTAACCAGGTATTGCTTTTAGCTATGTGCACCGGTCAGCTTTTTGGTTATTCTGTAAACGGCCCTACGGTCACACCTATTTGCAGCATCTTCTGCGTCTTGCGCCAATTCGTTCATGTAGTTACGCTGTGAATTTAATTTATTTCTTCCCTTTCTACAGCAATTATTTGGACCCTTAACCGACAATTCTTTCAGCGCCTGAAATGAAAAATTTTTTACTGTGCTACAGATTGTCCTCATTTCGTGAGACATTTGGTCCCTGAACTATTGACGGGTCATGGGATCCTTTAGTGTATCAACGTTGAATTTGGGAGCTCATATTATTCCGTTGGATCTTCAAACTGGAGCTGTAAGCAATCTTAGAGTAGCAGATGACGTCTTTATCGGTTTCGCCTTCGATGGAGACTTCCAGGCTACTTGTGATTTCGGGAAAGTCCCATTTTGGCGCCTCTTCTGTTTCGGACATCCAAAATACTGCTTCTGAGGCGTAGACTAATCGCGAAGTGGAAAATTTGGGTGGAAGACGCTTGCCTCGTGTCCGGTGACACCCAGCTAATTTTATGAAAGAGTTTGTGTTCAAACATAGTGCCACCAACCACAAGGGAATCGGCATTGCAGAATTTAATAAACCTCTCAACATTTTTTTTTTGCAAATGGCGACTCCGTGAACATCCATTACATGATTGGCGTGGTGGTCATTTAAATAATGAAACAAAATATCTTATATGTGTTTTATTTACGTTTACTTACTTACCGGATAAAACGGATAACCCTCTCTCACTAATCATTTGAAAATTATTTAAAAGAATTCTTTCCACAAAATTATTTTAAACAGAATTACGGACCTATTAAGGTAAAAATTATTCAGTTCAAATATATTTTGTCATTCATACCAAGGTTAAATATTTTATCAGATGCCCAAACTAGAGTTCATTTTTATGGCAAAAGAATCAGTGTGTCCTAATTTATTTTATTCAATTTAAAAAAAAAAAAAGATTTCCATAAGTTTAAAAATGTGAACATCTGCATTCAAATTACATTCCTTCATGAATATTTAAAATAATTATACTTTATTTTTCAGCACCTCGTATAAAATTCTAATACTTTTCTTAAAAAGCTCAATTAATAACAAAAAAAAGCAGCAACAGAACTGAAGAAGTACAAATACAAATGACCTGCTTTTCGCCAGTAAATTGTTTCATTCATTAAACTGACAGTTGAAATGAAAAATAACAAAGAAACCAAAAATAAAAATAAAAAATAAAAATATAATAAAAACAAGAAACAACCCAAAATAATTTTCATTCTATGAATATAATATAATCCTGTTGAATTTTCAAGTCCGCATCATATTGTTTGCCATTTTGTAGCGAAATATCCTTAAATTACGTTATAAAACAAATTCCCGCGCTGCTGATTCTGATCCTGATCCTGATGCTGATGCAAATTTGCTTCGTTTATTTCTTTTTGTTTGTTGTCTTCATATTAAAATAAAAACCAGAAGCAAAGTCCTCTTTTCCCCATCAATGCCTCCACCATCAAGGACACTTGATAATAAAAGCAACAACAAAAAATAAAGTAAAATAAAAATTGTTAAAAAAACTTCAAAACATGAGTTTCCGCTGGATAAGTTTTCTTTTCGCTTTATTCATTTTTTAATTTTGTCATTTTTAAATGAAGCGGTTTTTGTTGAGTGCCAACTTTTCGTTGTACAAAATCAGTTGCAACTTTGCAACACAGCTTGTGGTTTTTTGTTTTTTGTAGTTTCCTTTTTTTTTTAGCTGATTCCTCTCGCCTGACAGAAAAAGGATATCAGCTCCTCCAGACAAATTGACCAGATGAGTAGGTACAACGGTGGTGGCGGTAGTACATAGAAGTTGGACTTGCATAATAATAATACAAAAAAACTACCAAATTTATTTTACCCAAGAAGAGTCCTTGTTTTTGTGCAGATTCTCTGCAGCTGTAACTTTATTATGTTTTGTGTGTCTGGCTTAAATAATTATTATTTGTGTATACTTTTTATACATACAAATGTATGCGAAGAAAAACGAGGCTATAAAGTTTTCGAAGCCATTTATGTTGCCGTCAGCTTGATTTCTAACACATTAAAATTCTTGGAACCAATATATAAAAAGTAAAGTCTAAGATTTTTGAACAAGAAATATTGATCGAGGAGATTGTTGGGTTTTCACATTTTTGCTAAATCTTAAGAAAAAATTACGAAATGATTTTCTTGTGAAAGTTTCAAGAGCTTAAGAGAGTTAAGAAATATCCATTAAAATATAATTATTCACCTGTGTAATTTTTTTGGTGAACATTTCTTGGTATTTTAAAAAACCCCTACTGACACATTTAAGATTCCCAACTGATTCTTTAATGTTATGATTATGAGATTTAAATTGTGATTTTTAAGAGCTTACATATACAAGTTTAAAAAGAAAATTCATGTTGATGTCTTCACCATTTTGACAGCTGTTATTTGTATTAGCTTTAGCTTGATTTTACATTTCTGCCATTATTCGGTCATTCAAATGATGCTCTAATGTGAGAAAAGCGATACTACAAACAAACAGATCTATTTGTCAGCATTTCCTTGTCAGCCTAACTGACAGCGAGAGAGAAACGTCATTCTGGGTTTGAATAGCAGGCAGCGTGGTTCGTTCTAGGTTAAGTAAATTTTTATAATTACGAATTAATAAAGTTTTTGGTTAATTTGCAACACTAAGAACACTTCTTACGGTGGCACGGATCCGAGTGGTCCGATTTTCAATAACTGTTCCACAAAGATCCGACTGAATTTCAGTGATGTCCTGTTTAATGTTTTCTTTTAGAGCATCGGTCGATTGTGGTATATTGGCAAAGACCTACGAATTCAAGAAACCCCACAGGAAAAAGGCTATGGGGGTCAAATCACACGACCTTGGTGGCCAATTCACATCACCCCTGCGAGAGATAACCTTACCCTCAAATTTTTCATGTAAAATGCCAATCGTGGTGCCACGTAGTGCCTTCCTGCTGGAACCACATGTCATTTAGGTCCAAATGGTTCAGTTTGATGCCAACAAAAGGCCGTTAATCATTAAACCTAATGCTCCAATAGCTAGAAACGGTATTTGTTTTTTGTTTCAATTATTTAAGTCAGTTTGACAATGCAAAGCTTTATAATTCAATTCATTTGAATTTCCCTTATATGTGAATTTACCTTTCAAGTGTAAGCAAGCACTAACAAGTAGACATGATGTCAGAATTTAGTACAGTTAAGTATTTCAGTATTATGGAAGTTATTCAAACAAAAAAAAGGGATTGTTTTCAAAGAAAATTAACAGGTGTCAAATGGGCTAAAAGCATACTTGCTACAACAAGGACCAGTAAGGAATCTACGTCTAAAAGATAAAGTTCTCTTGAGTGAGCCAAACCGAAACCAAAACAGCCTCGGGTGCACAACACCAGCACTCCCCTAATCCCCTGGCAGTTGGTCAAGATTGAGCTCTTCGGTGGCTTTTTGGGCATTTTGAGGGAGCTTCCAGGACCACTTCCTTCCATAAGCTATAGGGGTTGGCATAAAGGCCATGTCAAACTCATGGTTTGGTGCGACTAGAGGTCTTGTGAACTATACCGGTTAGGTGAAGTTTGGCCAGGTGCGAAGCTCGATATTGTCGCTATGGAAGACATTTCTAGCAGACCTAGAGCCCGCATTTGGATACCAATAGAACCTGTTGGTATTGAGAACATTCTCGAGATGATCAGTGGAAGATAGCCAAGCTAGAGGAAGTGAATGGTATTTATAGGAGCGCCATTGTGGTACTCAATAAAGAATCCTTGGCTCCTCTAGCCCTCAACGGGGGCTCCATAAACTATGGCCTCGAATCAATAAAAAAGATGAGGTTAACGCGGTAAGCAGACCTCCAAAAACAACCGAAAGTGACTCCACCCTCTCCATC
Source organism: Eupeodes corollae (assembly GCF_945859685.1). Lineage (NCBI taxonomy): Eukaryota > Metazoa > Arthropoda > Insecta > Diptera > Syrphidae > Eupeodes > Eupeodes corollae. The sequence goes on along the minus strand of NC_079149.1, from coordinate 29,188,930 downwards.
CTTAATGGAGACTGAGGATGACCTTAACATGATCCTTCTGAAAGAGGACGACCTCTTGAGTTAATCCTCAGACTCAGAGGATCAGAACAAAACCGTGGTGGAGGTTGATCTACCTCATTGTAGTCAAAATGCTGCAGTTCGTACAGATTAATCTCCAACACTCCATAAAGGCCGCGGCCTCACTTCTTCTTCTGGCAAGTAACGGGGAAGATATTGTCCTGATCCAAGAGCCACGGATTGTGGGATCCGTTGTTCAAGGACTCAGAACTCATGGGTACTACACACAGTGTGTGAAAAATAAAGGTGAACCTAGATCTTGCATACGATATAAACGATCATCATACTGTTTGGGTAGCACGAATATCAACGACAGAGGTGAGCCTCTTTTAGATTATATTCTTGGTACTAACCTCTTAGTTAGTAATGTTGGAAATGAACCAACCTTTATAACTAAAACTCGACAAGAAGCCTTAGACATAACTCTTGTCTCAGATACTATTCACCATATGATCTTGGACTGGAAAGTATCCAAAGAACACTCGATCTCTGATCATAAATATATCCAGCTCAATATAAATGTGGATCATAACCCGAGTCCATTGACTTTTTGCAACTATCAGAAAACTGACAGGGTTTCATACAGGAACTCATTACAGAGTTAACGAGAACCTGGACTATCTAGTCCTTTCTCTAACGCTAATGAACTTGACAACAAAGTCAATGACCTTACCTCAGCTATGAACAGATCGCTAGAAATTGCTTGTGCACTTAAACACATAAGAGGAAAGAGGAAACCACAATGGTGGGCCTCAGAGCTTGACTCGCTCAGTAAAGAATGCAGGAAACTTTTAAACCGGGCAAAAGCCGCAAGACTAGCCTCTCGCTGGGACTCTTATGTTACAAGAAGGCACTAAGGAAATCTAAGCGATCTTCTTGGCGATCCTTCTGTGGCACGATAGAAGAAACTTCTGAAGCCTCTAGGTTAGTAGTAGTTCTCTTACCGAAACTTGCAAACATTTATATACGTTCAAACTCAAATTCAACATATCCATAAGGTCTGATCACAAGGGATAAGCTACAATGGGCTCTCAACAGCTTCAAACCATTTAAATCGACAGGACCAGATGAAATAATACCAACCGAGTTACAAAAGACTTCTGACAGAATTGCACCAATCCTTGAGCCAATTTTTACCAGCTGTCTTTACCTGGTCCATGTTCCCTCGGCATGAAAAGAAGTTAAAGTTGATTTTATATCCAAAGCAGGTTAATGCTCGCAAATCAATCCTAAGGATCTACGACCTATAAGTCTGTCATCATTTCTTCTTAAGAACTTGGAAAGATTGATTGATATTGCTATAGCAGTTTCAGGAAAGCATCTTTACATCCTAAAAGAATTCTTACAAAATGACTGATACTTTGGGCTGATCGGTGTGGACTAGGTGTTAACAAAATTCCATGTGTCAACCGTCCCTATATTAAAGGAATCCAATTAAAATTTTCGAACGAGGCTTAATACTTGGGTCTTGTCTTAGATAAAAAACTAAATTGGAAGCCCAACGTACAGGAAATAGTCAAAAAAGCTACAGTAGCTCTTTTTTATTGCAAAAAAGCTATTGGTAATAAATTGACTCAAATATCTTTTCAAAAATTTAGGGATATGGCTTCCAGCTAACTTTATCTAATAAGAAATATTGTTGTCAACATTCGAAAATTTTTTTAGAAAAATGAATTGACACTTTAAATTGATTTTCGACTCAAATATCCTTTCAAAAACTTGAGATTATGGCTTACAAATTATGATTATTTTTTCAACATGCAGTAATTTTTTATCAAAATCTTACAGTCGATTTTTTTCATAAAAAATTAAAATCTACAAAATAGAGTACAAAATTGGTAAAAATTGACGTTCGGTCCTTGATATCTCGTGGATAATAGAAGACATTGACAGATTTGTATTTGTTTATATAAAAAATATAAACTTTTAAGAAATGCTAATGAAATTGGGAGAAATTGGTTTTCGACTAAAAATCTCGTTAGCAAAAATAGATTTCGAAATCAAACTATTTCATTTTATGCAAAGTATTGTTGGTAATTTTTAAATATTTATAAATTATTTAACTGACAACTTTTTTAACAAAACACGAAAGCCTACAAACCTTTTAACAAGACAACTCGACAGATGGCATGGTTATCAGTGTGGATCACATTCCAGCCTTTTTGTTTGGGGAATTAGTCGGTTCAAATTTGGCCTAAGACCGTTGTAGAGTCGAATGTGAAGGGCGACCACGTCTACCGTAAATTGGGCGCAATGCGCCCAAAGTTTGCTTTAACGAACACTCATTTTGATAATAAAGATTTATCATTTAAACGTGCTGTTCAATCGTGTAACTGGCTATGATGATTTGGCATAACCAACTAAATAATAAACAAAACATTTGGCAGATGTCTGCAAAACAAAATGGCCACCAAGCAGCACCAAAATCTACCCGCACCAAATGAAGAACCTTTTATTTTCTTTACAACTAAAAAAAGCCTTTTATTTGTTGTATGGTCGTATTTTCAATTGATTTAAGAGCTTACTTTCTATTCCAACAAAAAAAAAAACATTGAAACATTTTCGGCCGTTTTTGAAAAAAATCTACTTTTTCTTCAAACTAAAATGGAGCGAAAATGTCTGATATTTTCTCTACATTAAATTTAAATGTGATTTCCAGAATTTTTAAATTCACTGTTATGAATCTCTGCATTACAAATATAAAAAGTGTCTAGCCCAATATAAAGCTTAACGATTTTTGTTCATCACTTCATACTCCTCTCAAAATAATTTCACTCTATCAAATTACTCAGCAAAACTTAAGTCTGACACCGATTCCAAAACCTACACCAACAAAAAAATCCAAAAACTGAATTCCATTGGTTTCACCACACTTTTTCCAGTCCGGTCTGCTACTGCTACATGCATCAAGAATACATCTATTACACCTAGTAGCTATAACTGTTATTCTTTGAAAACGAGAATAAGCCACGTCTTTTATTTCCATCGAGCATTTTCGTATTTCTTCATCAAAATGAAAAACAAAAAACCAGAAAAACGAGTCCTTTTTGTTTAGAAGCTTTTCAAACTGCAATCAGCACGATCTCTTCCAATTCAACGAATATTGTGCAGCGAAAACGGACAATCTTTTCTCTTGCCTAACCTCAGGCCAAAAAAAAAAGAAAAACTACGTGTAACTAGGGTAGGAAGGTATAAAAGTAAACTATCCTTATATAAGGTGTATGCCGTACGTAGGTATGTCACTATACCAACACAGGAGAAAAAAAAAACAGGGAAATTTCCTGACTTGCAGAACCTATTCAATGCTTTATATAGTTCATCCTGAAAGGATTCTTCCGAGGTATTCTCCTGATGTATACTATATTGCTGGTTCCTTAGGAAGAAAAACTAACAACAACTATAACCACATTCAGAGATGTCTCTGCTCCCCTCACCCTGCGGCAATGGTTGCCACAGTTTTGGTTACAATATTTCATATTTCAGCGAGCAACACCCGGAACCAGTGAAATGATACTTATTTTATCCGGCACTATAGCAACGACCAACAACCAACGACCGACCGACCAACGTAACGAACACAAAAACTGACGATGTGCGACGCGACGTCCGCGACCTTATTTGGCAATAATTTGGTCAGGTGGAAGCACATTGCCCAGGATAACCAACATTTGGCAAACACACATTCCCAATTCTTGGTTATGAAAATCCAGAATCCAAAATCCAGATATACTGTTCATGAATTTGGACAAAATTAACAATGAATTGCAGCAATGTTTTCCTATACGGGGTCCTGTTTGTGTGTCCTGTTCCCGTGTCCTGCTCCTGATCGGGGGTAATGCTGAATGCTGATGCGGGAATGAGATGAACAAGAACAAGAGATATCCTCTTTTATCAGTTTGCCGGTGGATTACATGCGGAGACGCCTTGCTGCAATTTATCATGGAGTCCTGAATAATTGATGGAATCTGGAGCAGGGAAGCAATGTAGAAATAAAAGGGAAAAATAAGCAAAACACAGAACCATACTGCTGCTCTCCTGAGAACATAAATCAAAAAACAAAGAAAAAATAGACAGAACTCTGAAAGGGTAGGGGCATAAGGGTGACTTGCTTGTGAAAGGGCAGGTATCCTTGGGAAGGAAAAAGGCTTACTCTATTATAAGCATCTTCTCTGGTCTGTGAGTATCCTTGCGTAGGAATTGGTAATGTTGTCTGGCCGCAAACATATGTAAGAGTCCTACCAAGACCGACGACGACGATGTAGAATGACGGTGGTGGTTGTGGTAGCGGGCGGGTGGGCAGTGGGTGGTGTTCGGTTGGTCGGCCAAAGGCGAAGCCAAAGACGAAGTGGTAATGTTGTAAGAGAGGCGTCATATTTACACACGTTATATGTTGTATATGCGAAGGAGAGAGTGATGGCTGGCGGGGAAAAGCAGGAAGTCCTGTCTACTTATAGCCAAAGGACTTACAACACTTATATGGCTTTTCGACCACAACGACCGCAAATGCGAGTTAAGATGCACACACATTTCTATTCATTTCTTCACACATCTCACAGACTCTGAACATACATATATTATATCCGACTGTGATGCTGATGCTGAGTGAGTCAGTCAGAGACTCTAGTCTAAAAGGATGTGATGGTATCCTTGAATGCATCTGTAATAGGATGTTTTCCAAGGACGAACGAACGGGGGGCCCAACAACCGGCCGGCCCGCTGCCGGAAGCTCAGTATGATGGAAATGGAAACCCTCTTTAAAATGTCCTTTTGCTACAATCTATACTTTAGGACTTTATGTGTATGAAGCGTATACGCTTTGCATCAGAGGACTCAGAGATACACATTGATGATGAGTTGCTCAAGGAATTTTCAGTCGTAAAGCCTGATGGAACGGAAGAAAATCAAAAGAGAGAGAGAATGGGAATGAGTACATGAGAGAAATATATATAGATGTAGATGAAGAAGTGACGCGTCTGCTGATATGCTCTTGCAGTTTGCAGCCTTCAGCACACAAATCACACAATTCTGTGGCATGACGGCCGGCGGTAAATATCCTTTTGTGGCTATTTATATACATAGACATACGTATAAACATACCACAACATACATCTTGTATATGTATATAGTAGAGCGTAATATAAATGAATGTGAGGAAGGGATGGGAGGGTTGGAGGAGAGGGTATTTTGTTGAAAACGAGGAATGTGTTTATATCTCAGCATAGTAATTTATGCTTTATTGGTTTTGTAAAATGTTGAAATTGTGCAACTGACTTGAAAGCGAATTGAATTTGTTGTGACTTTTGAAATTGCTAATAGGTATTTAAATGTGAATGTAGAATTTAGATATTTTGTAAGTATGTGTGTAAGCTGATAGTTTGAAAAGTTATTTATAAATATTTAAAGATAAAAAGTATCAATTTATAAGGTTTAAGGGGAGAATTCAAGCTTAAGGAATTTAAATTTGAAGTTGAAATAAATATTTAGTCAGCAGTTATTTGATGGACCATGTGTCTTGCAGTGACTAATTTTTTGTCATCATACTTAAATATTTTATAATTTTCTAAGTACTGCCAAAATTGTTGTACCCGTTGCATGATATAAGTCCGTGGGACTGTCATGCCAGAGGTCTTAAGTTCAATCCCTGCCTGTGCGAACTAAAGTTTTTTTTCACGTGTACTGCCTCTTGCGAGGAATTGACAAATTCTCCAAGAGTAATTCTTGTCATGAAAAGTGCTTTCTCAAATTTGGCGTTCGGATTCGGCTTAAAACTGTAGCACCTCCTATACCGGACAACAATACTCGCACACAGGAATGGTTGAGTGTTGTGAGTCACTAGGCCCTAGGCCCTAGGTCTTAACGGACTCTTGCGCCAACTAATTTATTTTTTACTGTCCAAAAAAACTAATATATTTTTGTCTAGAGTTAAGTTAAAAATCACTATAAGTAACTTAAAAGAGTAAAAAGTTTTCGAGTCAGGATTTTAAATAAATATGATATTAAGTAACTAGGCCCTAGGCCCTAGGTCTTAACGGACTCTTGCGCCAACTAATTTATTTTTTACTGTCCAAAAAAACTAATATATTTTTGTCTAGAGTTAAGTTAAAAATCACTATAAGTAACTTAAAAGAGTAAAAAGTTTTCGAGTCAGGATTTTAAATAAATATGATATTAAGTAACAAGCAAAACAAGCATGACATATCTTTTAAAACTATCTCTTGAACAGAGTTGAAATATATCAATGGAGTGTACACTATTTGTCACTTTGGTGCATCGAGAAATGGGTTCATTCCTACCGTAGTTGGTCCAAAAAAATTCATCACGTAGGAAAAAAACCATACGGAGTCTTCTGCAATTAAAATACAAATTAATACATTCAAGCAAATAAGAACAATTTATGTGGTTAATTACGATATCTTTTACCATCATTACTGAAAAATATCTCCTTCTTAACTCAAGCGTTTGCATACCAAAGAGCTGACACCTCAAAGGATATGGAGGTCTATCAATACACCAATTAAGCTTATTAAAAGTATATCTAGTGAAAGATTTATGAACTCTTACTATTCTTAAGGAATGTGGTATATAGTACGGATTCCAAACAACACAACAATACTCAAGATTTGATCTGACAAAGGCTGGGTAAAGGCGTTTGAGCGCGTAAGGATCAGTAAATTCCTTTGCGTTCCTTCGTACAAAGCCGAGCATCTTATAAGCTTTATTTACAACAAACTTACTTACTTACTTACTTACTTACTTAAGGTGGCGCTACAGTCCGGGGCGGACCTGGGCCTCAACCAACAAGCGTCTCCAGCCAGCTCGGTCCCTAGCTAGCTGTCTCCAGTTTCGCACGCCAAGTTGGTTGAGGTCCTCTCCCACCTGGGTGCGCCACCTGAGTCGCGGTCTTCCTCTACTGTGCCGTCCCTCGGGATTGGATTCGAAGACCTTCCGGGCTGGAGCGTTGATGTCCATCCGCTCTACATGACCTAGCTAGAGTTTATAACAAACTCAATGTGAAAATTATGATCTAATATGATTCCTAAGTCTTTTTTTTGGATTACTTTTTCCAAAACAATGTCATTAATTGAGTAATCAAACAAAATGTATGATTTTCTCCTAAAACACGTAAAATTTTGACACTTAGGGACATTCTTAAAGAGTAAATTTTTATCACACCACAATGCCAATTCGTTTAGATCCTCTTGCAATAATAGACAATCATCAACAAATTTAATATTTTTAAAAAATTTAACATAATCAGCATACAATAAATAGTAAGAAAATTTTAAAGTATCAGGAATATCATCTCGAATATCATTTATAAAAAAGTATAAAAAACAAGGGTCCAATATGACTCCCCTGTTGAACACCTGATGTTACTTTGATAGCTTTAGATTTAAATGTATCTATTTTGACGAATTAGGTCCGGTTGCTGAAAAAAGCTTATACATTTTAAAAAATGAGAATGGAATCCCAGCTTAGAAAGTTTATGAACAAGAATTTCATGATTTACCCTATCAAAGGCCTTAGCAAAATCTGTGAAAACTATGTCTGTCTGAAAACCTTTATCAAAACCTTTGACTAAGGAATTACATAAAACAATGAGATTAGATGTAATTGATCAGCCTGACACGAAATAGGGCTGAGATTTAGCAATTACATTTTTGGTAAAAAAAAAGTTTATCACAAACAATCTTTTCCAATATTGTTGGAATTACAAATAGCTTACAAATTGGTCTATAGTTAAATACTTTTTGTCTCGATCCTGCTTTGAAAATTGGAGAGATGAAAGGTGTTTTCCATTCATCTATGAATCGACCAGTTCGCAGGGAAATATTAAAAATAAAGCAAAGGGGTATCGCGAGAGATGTTGCACATTTTGTAATGATTTAAGTTTCAGTCAGGGGTCGTCATCATGAAGAAAGAAGTGTAAACGGTTTTAAAATGGGGATTTTTCACAGGTTATTGTAGACTTTTCTGTAAAACTGGTTATCATTGATGTAGTCTATCTTTCCTGATTTTAATTTAATAAATAATTAAGGGATAAGAAGTATCATCTCATGGAAATTTAAAAGGAGCCTTTAAGTCAATATTATTATTATAAATGTGCGTCAGTGACAATTTTTGGTTATGTTAAGTTTTTTAACTTCCCATAGAAAGTTATTGCAATGGGTCCAATGTGTCAAATTAAAAATGTTGACATTTTTTGACGTTTTAAGGTCCATAGAGTCGATAAAAGATTTCCAGAATCCAATTAACAGTTTTTTAATATATCGAAAAACTGATCAAAATTTGTCACCTCGAAAATTTTACGAATACAAAATGATTTTATCTTCAAAACAATTTTGTGCAACGAAAAAAATGTTTTTAATATGTGGTAAAATTTTGAAAAAAAAATAAAATTGACAATTTTCTTATAAAAAATAAAAACCTAAAAAAAACATTGCTCAAAGTTGGTAAAAATTGAATTTCAACTCAAATATCTTTTCAAAAAGTTGAAATTATGGCTTCAAACTTATTCTGTATTATAAGAAATATTGTTTTCAATATTTCGTAAAATTTTGAGAAAAATGGAATTGACAGTTTTTTTTTTACAAAAAATACAAACTTAAGAGAAAATTCAATGAAAGTTGGTAAAAATTGATTTTCGACAATATCTTTTCAAAAATTTGAGATAATAGCTTCCAACCAGTTTTAGCTAATAAGAAATATTGCTTTCAATATTTTAAAAATTTTGAGAATAATCGAATTGATAGTTATTTCCAAAAAATAAAAACCTAAATAAAAAAATGAAGAAAAGTTTTTAAAAATTGATTTTCGACTCAAATATCTTTTCTTACCTTCGAGATAATGAATTTAATTTGCTTTTATCTTTTAAAACATATTTTTGTCAACATTCAGTAAAATTTTGAAAAAAAATCAAACGGACAGGTTTTTTTACAAAAAATTAAAAGAAAATTTAACAAAACATGGTAAAAATTTATTTTGACTCAAATTGCTTTTCAAAAATTAAAAATATTGTCTTCAAATTATTTTTATTTCAAAGAAAAAATTGTTTTTGATATTCAGTAGTATTTTTTTTTATAAAAGTCCAACAATCAGTTTTTTCAAAAAAAAAATAAAATCTACAAAAAAAATACTCAAATTTGGTAAAAATTGATGTTCGGTTCTTGATGTCTATCAAATTAATTTCATTCATCACATTTGTAAAAACTTAAGAAGTGTTACTAAAATTGGTAATCATTTGTTTTCGACGAAAAATCTATTTAACAAAACTACATTTTCAAACTCAACTATTTCTTGATATCAAAAATTATGTTAGCAATTTTATAATTTTTAAGAATAATTCAATTGACAACTTTTTTAACCCAACACGAAAACCTACAAACTTTTAGGCAAGACAAATCGACAGACGGGATGGGAGTAGGTTGCATCCTAGCATCTTTTTTCGTCTAAGATTCAGTCAGGGATCATCATCACGAATGATAAAGTTGTAAACGGTTTTCAAATGAGGATCCTTCACAGGTTACTGTAGCCACTTCTGTCAACCTGGTTTTCATATTTTTAGTCTTTCCTGATTTTAAAATATTCAGCTATAAGAAGTATCATTTTATGGCACTTTTATTTAAGCCTTTATGTTAATATTATTTAAGTATGAAGTGTCATTAAACAACAGTGCGAAATTTAGTGACAATTTTTGATTGTAATTATTTTTCTAAATAATGTCGAAAATGCTTATCATTTCTTAATTGTCTAGAGTTCAGCAAGGGCTTAATATCGTAGGGATTTTTCAACAGCGATATCACCGGTTACTGCGGATATAGTGACATTAAAATTCGGTAAAAAGTATTTGATTTATTAAAGGAATGATGCGTCAAATGTCACTTAAAGTTATTGACACTATTGATTTTTCCTGCGTAATTCAGTGACTTATATTTTTCTTTTTATGAACTTTATATATTTTTTGTATAAATATTGTCAACAAATGTAAATATCTAGAGTTTTGGAATAATTATTTTTTCTTTAATTTTGACAGATAATAGTGGTTAATAGTGCTTAGGACTCATCTAACAATTTTGCTGTCATTCATGTAGTGTTCTTTCAAAATACAAAGAGTAAAGTCGTAAAATAAATTTTTAAATTTTTAAGCTCAAATTTATATTCTTTTAACTTTTACTTTCTTACATTTTGCCTTTAACATTCTTGACTGCAAAAGTCATATTTATGTTTTATATTTGTCACATAAAATAAAAAGAATATTTTTCCATTTTCATTTAACTGTTTTATTGTCGCTTATTACGATGTGTTGATAATAAAAACTTCAACATTATTACAATATTGATTGATATTCTTTTCAAAATGTATGAATGATATGGTCATAAAGAAATAAGCATTGAAGTTTATTAATGCTGACACACTTTGCAAGAAATTGAAAACACGTAAACGTGACAGAAATAGTCATTATCAGGATATGAGAATAAGCTTATGTGAATTTAATGTCAAATTGTATTTTTATAGTTTTGTGACTTTAAAATCAAGCGAGATAATAATGTATGCTTTAAAGAAGGAATAATATGAAAAGTAGTTAAGTAAGTAAATGAGTAAGTTAATGATTTAGTAAGTTAGGACCTAATATCAATGCAGCACAGCTAAAAACATATTTCAGTAATATGCTTAATCCTCTCGATTCTTTACTCTAGCCTTGTTTTCAGTATAAACCCATCACTCAAGCAGAAGTAAGAGGCTGGTTAGTAAAAAGTAAAGATCGCAAAGCACCAGGAACTGACGGCATTCCTATTGAATTTTTCAAATATGCCAATGATGATTTATTATAAATTCTTTCCAACGAACTACATAAAACAAATATTTGAATCTGGACACGTCCCTATGAGCTTCCAGCAGAGCGTTATCCCTCCAATCCTTAAAAAAGGAGACCCTAATCAGGTTGATAATTAAAGAGGCATTTCATTTTTAAACTCAGCGCTAAAAATATTAAAGGGGGTTATGGCAAATCCTTTTAAGAGTTGGACATCACAAAACAGATGCTTAAGCGAATTCCAGGCAGGATTCCGTGAGAACTACTCGACCATAGATCAATTCTTTATTCTGAATACTACAGCGCAGACATTTATTAGAGAAAAGAGAAAGCTGCGTTTTTTGTTGACCAAAAAGCTGCATTTGATACGGTTGACAAAAGCGCGCTTTTTTATAAATTGTACAATAAAGGTCTATCAAGAAAAGTTGGCAACATGATTGAAAAATTGTATGAACAAACCACTTTTGCTGTTTGGGACGGTAGGTTAGGTTGGAGTGGCTGTCCAGATGTCATTGACGCACGTATACCTCAAGGGTCTATTGTGATACCACTAATGAAGTTACTCATGGGAGAGTAATGAACTTTAACAAACCATTTCGTACTTTTAATAAAGTTAGAGAGACGTTTTGTATCAATCGTTGCCAGTTCACTGGTGTTATCGAAGAAGGGATTACCGAGGAAGTTATTCCCTCTAATGGAGAGTACTGGACATGTACATAGAAGGTATTGGACTGTTTCCTCTTCTTTTTCGTCCATGCAGCTTCTACAGAAGTCATTTGTGTAGACCCCTAGCCTCAGAGCATGTCTTCCTTTGAGGCAGTGTCCTGTTATTACTCCAATTGTAGAGCTTATACTTTCTCTGCTCAGTGATATCAAGCCTTTTGACCGTTTTAAGTCTATGCTTGGCCATATTTGCTTAGTTGCTAGGCAGGTGGTACTCTGTGACCGTCTAGCATTTCTTGCTTCTAGAGCATATTGCTTGAGAAGATATTTGCATGTAGCAAGTGGTGTTCCTATGTTATGTTTTTGTCTAACATTAGGCAGAAGTGTTCCGTTTTTGGAGAGCTCATCGGCTTTGCAATTTCCCGGAATGTCTCTGTGGCCCGGCACCCAAATGAGGTGAATGTTAAACTGTTCCGTCATCTCATTCAGAGATGATCGACAATCGTAGACTGTTTAAGAGTTTGTGGAGACAGAAGCGAGAGATTTAAGAGCGCCGTGGCTGTCTGAGAAGATTCGTATATCCAATAACGTTTTCTTTGAGCCAGGATAGTGCTTCTTTAATCGCCATTACTTTTGCCTGGAATACACTACATTGATTGGGAAGTCTAAAGGATAGACTGAGATTCAGTTGTTCCGAAAAGATACCATTTTCAACTCCGTGATCGGTCTTTGAACCGTCTGTATAGAAGTGTACCGCATCGTCTTCCAGGGGTCTCTCTTCTTAACAGGAGGATGTTGAAGGGATGGACACATGGAAGCTTTTACCGAATACCATTTTTGGGGTGGTATAATCTAAGCAATCTAGGATAGATCTGAAACTGTCTAGAATAGTAGTATGTCCAGTTTTGTTACTGGTCCATTGAGAGGTGGCTCTAAGCCTTACACATGAGTTGGCTGCCACAATCCTGTGATGCACGTACCTACTGACCGCTGGACTGTGATGAGCTTATTTAGAATTACCATCATATCCAGTGCGGTCCACCTCCATAATGAGTATCGGTCTGATTACCGAAGTGTATAGCCAGTGGGTTATTTTTGGGGAGAAGCCCCATTTTGATCCTATGGCCTTACTTACTTAAATATTTAGCTTGGTCGAAAAAGCGTAGTGATATTCCTCTAATCTTGGACGTTAGCCAACTGTCAAATTTGTTTTAAACGTTTACAGGTGTGAAATAAGGATGCAATTTAACACATCCGTTTAACATTTCCGTTTATTTATGTGGCGGTGTAATAATTGGGGGAATCGTTATTAAAGTTTTGATATATGCAGATAATTTGGTGATCCTTGCGGACACACCAGAACGTTTACAGCGAATGATTAATCAGCTGAAAAATACTGTGATGAATGGAGGCTGAATGTAAACATAAATAAATCCAAAACGTGGTGTTAAGAAATGGAGGTGAGTGCTACGCTAGGAATGAGAAAACCCAGTGAACGAAAAATTAACGGCTCGAAACAAGATAGGAGTAGCGTATATGGTCCATAAAATACGTAAGCCTCCGTATACTCTACCTATGATAAGTTGTTTATGATTTGTCCAAGTGCGTGTCTTATAGAATAGTACTCCAAGATTCTTGGCTGAGTCAACAAACTGAAAAGGGTTATCCTTGAGTAATGTTGGAGAAAAGCAATATGAGTCTGCATGGTCTTCATTTTTAATTAGTACATCATTGGCATACATATGTATGGATGAGTTAAACCTTAGAGACGGGAGCTCATTCACATACACAGTAAAAAGTAATGGGCCCAAAATAGACTCTTGGGGAACACCTCGTATTAGCGGAAGAAAACTTGAAGTTTGGTTGTTAGCAACTACTGCTTAGTGTCTAGAACTAAGATATGAGAAAATGAGTCTCACTGATGATGACGTAAATTGAAACTCGCCCCTTTTTTTGATGCATAAAATAAGGTGATTGATAGAAGTGTCAAAGGCTTTGGAAAAACCCAAAAGAGTTTGATAAGACACGAAGTTCATATATACTTCTCTTATTTCTTCGACCACATTTATAAGGGCAGTAGTGGAACTATGTTTGGGACGGAAACCAGATTGATTGGAACATAGCATGTCGTTACGTTTTAGATATTGTCGCATTTGTGTGTTCATATTTTTTCAAAAATTTTGGATTAATGTGGCAATATGATTATTGGCCGATACTCATTTCGAGTTTTTGGAACAGGAACAATTTTAGCACGTTTCCAGATGGTAGAAAAAACTCGTCATGAGAATAGTGTTGAAAAGATGTGTAGGTAAATGTAATCGGTAAAGTTACCTTCACAAACATGACATGGGACGGATTTCGTCAAATGCTATTGAGTTTGATTTAATGGATAAACAAGTTTTTAGAACAACTTAATCATCAACTGCTGAGAAGCTAAAGCCCTTGTAAAAAAAGATGTCGGTTTCTAAAACGACAAAAAAGTCTGCGCTATCGTTGAACTTAAATGATAATAAGGATATGTAATTGGTATTCAAAACATCAAAATCAATGATAGAAGAAACACTGTTTAAGTGCCTACCAAAACTTGTTTTTGTTTTAAGTTTTTAAAAAGTCTATGACCGGCTAATGAAGGATTACAAATAATAAGTTTTATAAATTTTCATCTCGATAATAATCTTTTGAGTGAATCTACTAAACACATGGTCTTTGAAATTTGTCAATGTAATATTTTCTATCATTTAAATTTAGATTGAATTAGATTTTTTATTTTATTTTAGAACTTTGTGCGTAAGTTGGATATTTTTTCACTTTTTGTTTTTGAACTGTGGCGTATACGCAACGTTTATTATCCTGCTGGAACCACATGTCGTTTAGGTCTATTTTGTCCAACTTAATCCCGAAGCACTCGCTGTTGACGGTGACGGCCTCACTAATGTCCTTTTCAAAAAAGTACAACGGTTCAAGCGGAGGCATTATCACCTGGTAAACCACGCCTGGGTTACTTTCGTTCCATGTACGACACTTTTGCTTGTTAACACAGCCATTCATCCAAAATCGCCCCTCCTCGTTCTTCCAAAATTGGAGTTCTCTTCCAAACTATTCGAAGCCTAGTAAGCAAACAAAACGGCAGCGTTGTCTATGGTCCTGAACTTTGAGCACCTGGGTCAGTTGGATCTTGTTCGGGTGTATGGCTCAAGTCGCGATGCAAAATTGAGGTCAGCCAAAGATAGAGTTCTGCTGTACACTTTCTTGGACAACGGCGATGTTCTCGGCGGATCTTGCGTACGGGTGCTGGCTGATTGTAAACTAAACAGGAAGTTTCAAATTTTGGCCACCAAACGTTGAAGAGTCGGCTGTGCTGGGACACCACGCCTACCGTAGAATAGGCGCAATGAGCGCAGCGTTTGCCTAAAATAACACTCATTTTGATAATTAAGGTTTATCGTGTAACTTGCCAAGATGATTTGGCATAAGCAACTCAATACTAAACAAAAGACTTGACAGATGTAACCAAAACAAAATGACCACCACGGCGCACCAATATCTAAAAGTGCCAATTGAAAAACCCTTTATAAATTTTAACTGAAAAATTATTTGAAAACTTAAAAAGGCATTCATAAAATTGAAAACTTTTACTCAAAAAATTAAAAAGGTTTAAGAAAATTATATAAAATAGGCCTACATCATTTCACCATTTTTATTTTCCATTTTGTTCTTCTACATATTTTTCTTCTTCATCTGATTTTCCATTTAAAAGGATTCTCCCTGATGTTTGAAAGTTGATAGGTTAAGTATAATCCTCCATTAATTTTTAATGAAATTTTGCCAAATAATGAATAAGCATGAAAGTACATTAAATATTTGCTCCAAATAAACATGAACCGATAGATTTCAGAAACAACAAAAATGAAAACAAAAACTTGATATGAGTATCATATTTTTAAAATAAAACACACACAATCACACACAAATACACACACATTATTGATATAAATGACTTTGCCGGAATGAAAAATCAGCGAATAATATCAACAAAAGAAGAAGACTTATTAGATGAGTTTGTGTCTCGATATTTGTTCGTTCTCTACGTTAAAAGCAATTTGATCGCACATATCCATCTACCTATACTTATATGTACTCGTATGTAAGTTGCGAAGCAACGACAACGTCCTTTGGAGTCCTTTTTCACTCAAAAGAATTATTCTTCATACTTCATACTCGATAAACATCCTAGAGAAAGTGTGTCAATAGATTTTTCTCTCCTCTACGAGTCTCCGAGTTTTCGAGACAGGATATGATGAAAATATAAGTTATCGGAAAAATCATGTAATGATATAAGTGTTGCATGTTATACATGTGCATATACGATGTTGTCCTCATGTTGTTAAGGGTTGTCATATTTTTTTAAACGGGAAGTATATGTTGTTGTTTTTTTAATTGAATGACGGATTAAAGGATTATGAGGGTACTTTTATTTATTTTTCTTTTTAAAACTACACGATACGTTTTCATTTTTGTTGAAATAACAATTCTATTGAAAAAAGTTAAAAATGAAAAAGGATGTGTGTACGTTGTTTATTATTAGTTTTTCTTTTAATACAAAACCCTTATAACCAGCTTACGGTTTATTTGTACGTAATAGAAAGTCAATATTATGGTCTACTTATAATTCTTAGAAAATCAAGTAAAGTTAAACATAACATTGATGAAATTCTGAGAAAACAATATTCTTGGAAATGTTGACTTTCCGACCAACTTGCACTTCAACTTTCACTGAAAAGGATGTGAGATTGGCTTAAAGTCAATTGAAAGGATCATTACATAATAACTCAGTTTTGAGAGCAAACAACAAGTTTTTGTTCTATCTAAAAGAAAGCACAAATTTTCTTTAACGGTTTTTTAAAAAAAATAGAACTTCTTCGGTTGTTGTAACAAATTCGATTTTCAACCAAAATATATTTTCTGGAATTCATATTATTTGAAGGCAATCAACAATATTAGATTTTTAATTTGAGATATTCAGTCCAGAGATTTCATTCAAATTAATTTTCATTACATTTCAAAAATGATTAGTTTAAAACGGTGAACTTGTTATTGTTAAAAGTTTTTAGGAATATAATATAGAGGTTAACTATTTAGAAAATTTAAGAACCTACAAAATTTACATTTAATACCTTTTTGTATTTATTAATTCAAATTCTAAACAAAAAAAAAGTTTGAGATATGTTATATAATAAGATAAGAAGATAAACAAGGCTTTGTCATTGAAGCCAGACTAAGGCAACAAATTTTGAGCTTTAGGTGCATCAACGAGCACTTCCGACAACAAATGCAGGCTCATCCATTTTGCTGCTGAGCTAAGTTCCATGAAAGCAGTACTTGTTTTCCACACCTCAACATCCACGAAGGAACATGGAGTTCTCAACCTGATTGATCATATTGCGATTGACTCTAAACACGCTTCCAGCTTCATGGATGTCTGAACTTTCCTAGGAGCCAACATCGACTCGGATCATCACCTTGTTGTAGCTAAGTTTGCAATTCGAGTTTCCAGAACCCTACTCCGACCGACGTAGAAGTAACCCCTCTCGAAGTTCTCTGCCGCCAACACAATGTATCGAGGATCATGGGCAACATTATCAAGATGCAATCAGAGAAGCCACCAATGAAGTGCTGGGTTTTAAGCAACCACCAATAAGCGACCACTGGTTTGATGAGGAATATCGGCAGTCAAATGCAGCCAAACAACAAGGACGCAAAGAGGCGCTGCAAAAAACGACGAGAGCTGCTCATGAGCTCTATGAGGAGAAAAGGCGAGAGAAACACCGACTTCTCAGAAGGAAAAAGAGAGGGCATAAGAAGCGTGCGGTCAAAGGTGTGAAGAGGAAATTCACAATTGCATAAACCTAGAACCGAAGGCTGCAAAGTTGAAAGTGGAAACACCATAGTTGAACCGCAGTCAATGCTAAGGATATGTAAGGACCACTTCAGAAGACTGTATAATGGCAACGACGAACTGTATCCCACTGTCAGACAGCTTGATCCATTCAACATAGAAGACGAAAGTCAACAATCTTGTCCTCCCGACTTAGACGAAATAAAGATTGTCGTATCTAAGCTGAAGTCTTAAAAAGCCGCTGGGGCGGATGGCTTGAATGCCGAGCTCTTTAAGGCAGCTGGAGATAATTTAGTTTGGAAGATGCATTAAATTTTCTGTAAGATATGGTCGGAACAAAGCATGCTCGATAAATGGAACCTCAGTATTGTTTACCCGGTTCTGAAAAAGGAGACCAACTATAGATGAATCAGTCTACCTTCAATCGCCCATCGTCAACAACCCTATGGTCCTTATCAGTGTGATTTAAGACCAACCAGAAAAGTACACAGTCAATCAGATTCACATTACTGTAGAACCTGGAAAAAAACCCAAGAACATTAAATGGACACAAAACATCCACATATGACGGTATTTACAGGGACGTGCTGTATAGAGCCATGTCTTATTTTGACAGGATTACCATGGAGAATTCACGCTGCTCCAAAAAAATTGGAAACAACTTAACAGAACCTTTAGATGTCAAAAAAGGCTTTAGACAAGGTGATGCGCTATCATATAGTTTTTTTCTAACATCGTACTTAAAATAATATTGCAGAGCTCCCACGTCAACACTAGAGGCACTTTCTTCCAACTGAGTGGCAAAGCCCTCTCTCGAAGGACCAAAGTGTCACTATATAAGATCATTATCACTCCTTTCCTGCCGATGAAAGCACCTTGGGTCGTTTCCAAAGAAAAGTTTGCATAAAATGGGAGTGGAGGAGAAGATGGAACGACGAGCTGTTCTAGCTAAGTCTTAGCTAGAAAGGTAAAGGTATAACGTCTAAGGTGGTTTACTCACATTGAACGCATGGAAACCAATTTCTTCGAATCTACATCCATAGGACAGCGCAATAGAGGAAGACCATGGATCTGGTGGCGTGAACAAGTGGAAAATTACCTCACTCGAAACTGGAGACATCTTGCTAGAAACCGAGGTAAATTGAGAAGTTTGTTGGTTGAGGCTCCACCTTAAGTAAGCAAGTAAGTTAGAAATTCAATTTAACGTAACGATATTTTAAATTTGATTCCGGCAATTTGACATTGAATTTGGAATTTTTAAGAATATTATTCTTTTTTTTATCTTAACCAAAAGGGTCTTTTTTATACAACTAGCTGACCCGCCAAACTTCGTACTGCCTCAATCGATAAATAAAAGACCTACACTTTGGTATAAATTAATTTCAAAACTAACAAAACGTATTGAATAAAAAAAAGCATGAAGTTTTATATTATTTTCGACACTTACTTAAAAAACAGAGTTTTCCTGAAATACTGGCTATTTAAAAGGTTTAAATTTTTATTAAAAGACATACACGGTTATTGTACAGTTTGTTAATCAATTTAAATCTTTCTCATAAACTATATTTTTGTTTTGTTTTGTGGTGCGTAAATAAACAAGGAAGACGGTTTGTTGCAATTTATTTTCTTTTTAAAATTTCAAAAATAAAGAAATTAACCTAAAACACAAAACACCCGCGCGAAATATGAACTTATGAGAAATAAATTATGCCGAACTGTCAAACAACAGCGGCGAATAAGCGAAGAGGCAAAATTGCAACAAGCAGCAAATTAAGTGCTGCCACCACGACGAGCTCAGTGAGGGGTGGGTTCAGCAATTAGCAATCAATCGATGAATCGATTGATAAAGTTGCATGGAAATGTGATATCACTTTGATATCAAAATTATTACTTTAATTATAAATTGCCACAGGGGCGGTCTTACGTTTCGTAAGAAAAAAGGGCGCCAGCAATTTTTTTTTGTTCCTGAAATAAAAGAAAAGGAAATTGCAAACCTTTTTTTTTTAAACACAAACCAAGAGAAGAAAAGAACCAATAAAACAGTACAACCAAGAAAAAAAACAAAATGGCTATCTTTTACGACAACTTTATTGATATGATGTGCCTGAGAAACCTTGCAAAGGCAGGATAAAAACTCAGGATCTTTTCAAAAACAACGACAAGTTTTATGGATAATGGACCGTTAAGGTCTTAATTCCCACAAGTAAAATTGGGACAAAACGAATAAACAAGTTTAACAGAGATAAACAAAATTTTACTTATCTTTTTTTTTTCTCTGCAGAACCCCAAATCGATATTTCTCCTTTCCTTTCCTTCCTTTCTTTTTTTTTTCCTTTTTCACTTTTTCCTTTTTTTTTCTATTAAAACGACACTATTAATTTTTCTGGATTATTCTCAATTTTTTTTTTTCTGTCTAAGTCCGAAAGTTATCTTCACGGTTTCAAAGCTCAAAAAGAATTGACGGCCAGATTCCAAGATCTGTCCTATCTCTTCCTTTCCATCTCCCAACATTTTAGCTTTCAGCCAATGTGGAGTGGCGGATTTCAATCACTTCATCAACAGCCAATCGGAGATCGGCTTGTTGATCTCAACTTGTGATGAAATTCTCGCGATCCCGCTTACTTGCTCTTCTCTCACAGCTAAATGCAAGTCATCCTGGAATTCGCCGTCCGCTGGATTCACTTCCAGGTAACTTCGATTCCAGGAGCTGCATTCAGCCACCCCCACTTTCTTTTTCGATATCGGACAAAGACCGAGAAATTAAAAATCGAGAAAAACCTTTAAAGCAATCAACTAAACTTTAATTTTGACTTTAAGACCGCGCGAAAGGAAGGGAAAAATAACTATACTTTAAAATCTGTTACTCTACCCCCGAGTTAAGTTGCCCGCAACTTAACCGTCCATAAGTCCATAAAACTTGTCCCGTATTACATTATTTTCAAAATATTATTATATTACAATTAATCGTGAAACAAAAAAAAAATTAACTCTAAAAAGACAAGAATTTTACCAAAAAGATTACAAAATTTACAATTTTAAGAATTATGTTGGGCCGTGGGCCATTCTCCAGTTGGAGTAACTTCTGATGAAACTTTACGTATCAACCAGACCGTCCATCTGGTTTGGTTTCACTTCCATGGAAACCATCCTTCTTTTGAAACCTGAAACGAGACTTGGTATTTTTTTCCTCACGAAAATGACAGAGAGAACCATGGTCAGAAGGACTATGGCCGTCCCGCTCTCTCTCATCCTCGTGTAGAAGGAATATGACAAGTGTCAAATCGAAAGTTGTAAACAAAACACAAGTGGGAAAGTGGATGCAAAATGCATCATTTTTATTAATTAAAATTAAATGTGGAAAGACATTGTTGCGTTCATTTATAACGCAACAGGTTTTCAGATGTGAGAACATGCCACGTTAAATTTTCCATGCGCGAAACAGGGAAACTACAAGTTGATTCCTTAAACTTCTAAAGACTGTCCTTGCGATTTATTTGCTGTCATTGCAAAGACTACATTTACTGGGAATTGTAAGCGTTTAAAACCGAATGGTAAATCCGTAGGAATCTCAATTCAGGGGATCAAGATCAAGACATCCTCTCTTTTGTTTTTTCCTTTTATGATTGTTGCCTCAATGATGTTATTTATCAACTTTTTTACAGCCAGCCTTGTTCCATTGCATAGTCGAGGTTGTTTAATGTTACGCAGCATGATGATAACTGTTCCCACTTTTGAATGCAAATTGTGATCCCACTCCGTGGGATAGTTGACTACGTCATCCTGGTTCATAACTGTGTCGACTGATTTTAAGAAAACCAACTGTCCTGGAAAAAATTTCTGAATGGTCGCATTGAGGTCCTCGACATCTTTATTTTTCGCTGCCAATATTGCTCGTTCACCCAGCCCATTATGATTATTGAACTTTTACGCTATATCTGGGAAAACACGCTGAATAAGCTCCCCTTTTGAATCTTTGATGTGACAGACATTTGTGCGTAATGTGATGAATCCGGTCGAGGTGTACATGGCAACTTTATTATTTCCAAAATCTTACAACTGCTTCGAAAACACATTTGCAGTTTCATTACGCTGCAAAAATACTCGCATGTTAGTAATTAATTGGAGTGTTTTTACGTACTGCCTCCATCTGACACCCCTCGAAATCTTCAGTAAACAAGTGGCAGCGAGTACAGCAATGAGACTCGACGCCTCATTTTAATGGACCAACAACAATGTGGGGCACTCCATCATTTTGAACTTCTTTGGTATCTATTTGATCCAAAAATTAATGGGAACACAAAAAAGTCCTAGATAACAAAAGCATTCATTTTTATACAGATGGATCTAAGACAAATGAGGGAGCTGGTAGTGGTGTGTACTCTTAAAGCTTAATCTAAGCATCTCATTCCACCTCCCTAATCATTGTAGCGTCTTCCAAGCGGAAATTTTAGCGATCAAAGAGGTTCTCTCCTGGCTAAAAGAAAACGTGATATCAACTCTTGATATCCTCATCTTCTCTGGCAGTCAAGCTGCTATCAAATCTCTTGAGTGTGTCTCAACCAAATCTCTAACGGCCCTTGATTGTCGATCGTCTCCTATGGAGACGGCGCAGCAATTTAACATTCACCTCTGTTGGGTGCCGGGCCACAGAGACATCACAGGAAATTGTAGAGCCGATGAACTCGCTTAAAATGGAACCGTCATACCTATTTCAACTGTAAGAGAGAAGATACATAGCTACATGTAAACTTCAGCTAAAGGAAACAGCTTTTGCGATAGCAAATTCTAGGTGGCACAATTTACCAACATTCGCAGCCACAAAACTCATATGGCCTTCACTGGACCTAAAGCGCTCTAAAGACTTGTTATCTCAAAGCAGACTTCATATAAGCTCCCTAATAGTTGTCTTTTCGGGACACTGTCTTATAGGCAGACACGCAATACGACTTGGTGTAGCCTCAAATGACTTCTGCAGTTGCTGTATGGACGAAGAAGAAGAGGAAATAATCTCTCACCTTCTCTGCACTTGCCTTGCTCTTTTACTAAGACGCAAACTTCATCTGGGAGACTACTCTTTTGATAATCCCAGTAAACTAGCTAAAAAGGATATGAAATATCTTCTTCGGTTTATAAAAAGCTCAAAATGGTTCGACTAGTAAGAAGTAATTCTCTAGATTCATGTGATATCACAATGGGCCTTTCGCTTGGCCTAAGTGTGTGGATTTTAATCCGCAGCCACGTTAACCTAACCTAACCTAACCTAACCTTCGTACTGCCACAAATTCGATGATTTTAGGCATGCATTTAGTTCATCAGCAACAATTGATCGAAGAATAACTGGAAGAGTCCGACGAAAATCACCTGACAACAAAATCATTGCCCCACCAAAAGTATCTTGGTTGTCATGAAGATCTTTCAATGTTCTGTCCAGCGCCTACAGTGACCTTTTATGGGCTATTGACAATTTCTCCCAAACAATTAATTTGCAAACCTGTAGTATCTTGGCCAATCCGCTATTTTTGGCGATGTTGCAAATTGGTGTTTCGGTGATTTGCATGTTTTACAAAACTTCCATACAAAACTGACTACCAGCTGATTGATTGATTATGGGAGGGCCAATTTTTTTTCATATTACGACCTGTTTTTTTTTGGGAAAGTTGTTGAGTTTCATGAGCACATTCACCTCCTTTAGTGTTGATACCCGATACAAACTTTAATATTATAAAAAAAATTATTCTGGTATAATACCTTCAAAGTGGGCTTGCATTCTAAGCCTATCCACTTCATTGCCACTCACTAAATAACGCAATTCTGACATAGCAATACGATTTTATTCTTGATCTGTCCCTCTCTGGTTATAAGTACGTTTAGCACGTAAGGTAGTTTTTTGCACATTTGATTGACTGCGATGACCTAAGTCAGGTCGTCTTCTTCTCGTTATCGTAACGTAATTTAAAAAAAAAACACTTAGAATGTTACTATCACAAGGGATCACAAAAGTTAAGAAAGTTCTCGCCGCACGTAGCGGTAATCGTCATGCACAAATATAGAAAGATGCACTCATAGAATATCGTAAAATATCATCAATATCATAGAAATTCTTCTATTTTTTCTCGCCTTTTAAACCTTCCCTAGACCATCACGAACATTTCAAGACTCCATTCAGCCGTTCTCCAGTTTTAGTGAGACTTACGAACAGGAATTCATTTTTATATATATAGATTTCATAAAACGCCCAAAGGTTCAGTAATATTGCCAAGCGCTGATATTTTTAATTTGGATGATATGGTTTTGGCAAAAACACCTTACTTAGTTTAAAAATCATTAAAAAAATACATCGTAATAAAATTTAATTAATTTAATTTAATTTCATATTTTTCAATAATTGAATTAGTATTTTAAATTTTTATATTTTTTTGAAGAAATCTGTAATTTTTCGTAGACAACTACGAATTATAAAGAAGTACAATTGTAGCTCAAGTGATTCCGTTCCATTAAAAATTTACATTTGCCCAAAATAATTTTTGTATGTATTTCTGAATTTATAGTATTTTTAGGATTAAAATGGTCCTTTAAAATACAGGCCATTGCTGTTTTCATAGAAACATAACAACATTTTAAATTATTTACGCCATAAGTTATTTCAATACGTCATTCATCCAATCCCTTTTATTGATCCTTATATTTTTTGATCTTGATTCAATACATTTATCGAATATGATTAATTCAGCCTGTCTTCTATTAAAACCATCAACTTGACGTAAATATACTTCATATGCTTTAAAGCCTCTTAAAAACACACATAATTCCTTTCTAAAGAAAACAACTTAAGTCTGATGTTTGGCTCTTCACATATACAAAACATAAACCAAAACATTTCTATACATCATCATCGTCATCATCATCGTTTTGTCCAATTCGAAAATGTATTTTATTTTATATTTTTTATTTCCCCACTGAAAGTCCTTACGTCAAAGTCGTATCTCATCCAAAAGGATTATCCATCCTATATAACTTTTATTGCCTTCTAAATGATTGCAGAAGTTGCTATTTGAGAAACGAGAAGAAGAAGAAAGGATTCGAGCATAGAAAAGATGACATCAGAGTGAAATAAAATCTGTGATTCTGGACAAAAAAAAAGTAAAAGAAGAGCTAACGTCATCATCTTAATCATAATCATCTTCATCATCCTCATTCTCATTCTGATCCTTCGAATCAGAACATCGTTGTCATAAAACAAAAAAAAGTCCCGTCCTTATGTAAGTGGGTACCTATCTCTTTATCTATTCTCTTCAACAAAATCCAATAAAAGTAAAAATAGAAAAAAGGATGCCCATCTTACTTTCTTATGGTCTTATGCAGCTTTTTAATTGCATACTTAAAACAAATCCTTTTCTTTGAAACCATTCTGTCATCGCAGATATCAAAATAAGGATTACTCTCGGACTCACACAAATACAATAAAAAACAAAAATTCCTCGGACGTAAAACGGACAATAAATAGGTATAGATAGGTACCTATATAAAGGCTACAAAAAAAGACGAAGAAATAAATCACCCCTCAATCCTAAGCCGATTTATATTTATATCCTTCCCTCTCAATCGCCATCACCATCACCATCGCATCGTTTTATACCTGACAAATTGCATACGAAAAATTTCACAGGACTTATCGCACTTGATATCAACAATTTCCATTGCAAGCGACTAATTATTCCCTGGAGCACTTTCCCCAAAATAGACCTCATTATTCTGTAGATATTCGTCCTTCATTGCTTTTCTTTGGTGTCTTGCTTGGCAATTTTCTTCTTCGACTTCTTCGTCTTCTCAACTCAAATCCATAAGACAACCAAGAGTGATAAATTTCTCCGTGATATCTTCCTTATGCTAAGAACTTCTTTTCATTCAGTCACCCTCTTCATATCCTGTCAAACCACATAATCCTCGCAAAACACCATCACCCAACACTCATCTCCCACGACGACGCAATACCCCCCATTCTCCCCCCTCCTCAGCAAATGGAATACAAAAACACAGCGTAGTTTCCGGCTTCCTGATTCTATAAAGAACCCAAAAGGAAAAACTCATTCGGCAGGTGTAGATGACTCTCTAGACTCGCGCCATCAATAATAAATCCCTAGAACTGTTATCCGCACTTACTCCTCCAGCAAGGACGACTTCGTGCTAACAACTAAATCAAATGCGTATCGTCCTGAACTCGAATCCTCAAACAAAAACCAAAAACCGACACAGGATCAACAAAAAATGTGTGGAGCCAAAAAGAAACATCCACATTTTCGAATCCAATTCCAATACTATACAAAAGCTTTTTCGAAGTCCTTTGGAGCTCTCGTCCAATGCGCAGATCCTTGCAGAGGATGCACAATTTATAAGAATCCTTGTTGTGAAGCTTTCGCTTTCAGTTCGTGCCGGTAGTTCGAACCAGAAGGTAGTTCCGAACCAACCCAAAGTAAACCAAAGCACACAAGCAAAAATTTGAATTCAATTGGATTGAATTATTTTGTGTTGTAAAAAAAATACATCCAGGATAATAAACAAATAAACGTCCTTTTTGTGAGAGTTCGTTGGTATTTTTTTTTCTTTTTCTTAACTTGTCTTTCAAGTGATTCCTGAGCGAGAAACGAGGATAAAGTTTGATCTTTCTGAAACAAAACGCAAACAAAAAAAGTTGAAATTTAATTTCCGGGCATTGTTTACTGTGAAGGATATTGAGGTCCTTGAAGAAGTTTTTTTTCTGATTTTTTTTTTTTTTGACTCGTTGTTGTTGAATATTTTTTTGTTTTGTTTTTTTTGTTGTATTTTGGTTTTTTTTTTGTGTGAGCGTGTGTGCCAAATACAGAAATCAATAAATCCTTTAAAGAGGATAATTCAACTTCTATAAAATAGCCTCTGCTCTAGCAACTAACGTCGAAAACGTGCTCGAGCTCGTGTTTGGTGTCTGTGGTGTGGTAGGAGAGTATTAAGTGAATAATTCCCGTTTTTTTTTGTGGTGTTCGTTTGGTTATTGATTGTGTCCTTTTGACCCGTGATGTCCTCACGATGATTTCATCTGAAATTTATGTTGTAAAATAAAAAAATTACAACAACAACAAAAATAATCATACAAAGTTTTCCTTTAAAAAAATAATAAAAGAAAATTATTTTCAATAAAAAATAGTTTACAAAACCATGAAAATCTTTCGAAGAAGTTGTTCTTCAACGTCGTCGTCGGTTTCGGGTTCGGTCTCAGTCTCAGTTTCAGTGTCAGGATCGGTCTCAGCAGGACGAGGAAGTAACATGGCAGGCAAACGTAGCCGTAACCATTACCATAACCATCACCACTCGGTTCTGCTTGCCGCCCTGAGTGTGACCTTCTTGTTTGGATATTTGGATATGCACGTCAGTGCCAGTGGAACGGTACCGGTGGCTGATACTCCTTCGACTCCGGAGCCAGGTACGTGTCGTGTTTTATGTTAAACGGATACAATAACCGTATTTTTTTTGTTGCTTTTCTTTTCTCGTCTATTTTTTTTTTGGTTTTTTAAGTCTTCGAAAGCAAATTGAAATTTTCCGGCCTTTTGTGTTCAAAGGACAGAAACAGGAGGAAGGTGGTTTTGAGTTGTGGTGTGTTGTAAGGGGGGAAAGTCTTTGCGTGTACCGTTAAGAATTGAGGAATTTTCCAGGCATCGAGCGGGTGGGGGGTGTCACTTGCTGTCAGGGAAGCTATAGTGAGAAAAAAGTCATTAAAAAGTTTATTTTTTCACCCGGCTCGCACCGTTGCCATCACAAAGGAGAAAAGTTGCTTAATTTCAAAAAGTTCGAAACCGTTTTCTGTGTGTACTTTTTTTTTTGTTGGTGGTTCCGTTCTTTAAAAAAAAGTTCTTCCTTTTTTCTTTTGAGTGTCCTCCCTCGACTTTGTCGTCGTTCTTCTTCTTTTGCAGAAAAAAAAAGAATGGTAAAATAAATTTTGAATTTAGGAGCAGTTTCGGGAGGCTTCTTTCAAACCCTCTGCTTCCTTTCAGGCTTCATTTTTGCTTGATGGATAATTTCAGAATAATTTAGATAATTTTTTGTCGTGGGAAAAAGATGAGTTTCTCATAGATCCTGAATGATGACGACCAAAAATTGAAGACGGGGGAAATTTTATGGCCGAAAGGAAATGGTGGCACAGGGTTTAAGTAGGGAATGGGTAAATGCTTTAACACTTTCCGGATGGACGAATCTCCCTGGCTTAGGGTTTTTGTGATAAAACTGGCAAGCTGATGAGATGAAAGAGTGGAATCACTTTTTTTGGTGTTGTTGCTGTTATTGGCTTGTTTGTCTTAATAGGGTGTGATGGAAGACCTGATGGGGTTGTCGTTTTTCTGGGCGATTTTTTGTCGAAAATGACCCATTTTTGTGGGTTAAAATAGTGCCTCCTGATGCCTTCTGGCTATAATGTGTGTTACTGTGTCTGATGATGTAAGAGCCTGATACTTGAGTTTGTTTTTTCTATTTATTTGTTCGTCCTTCTCATTTCTGAAATTGACACACAAGCGGTTTTGAAGTTGTTGGTGTTTTTGTTGGCTAAATGTTATAAAAAAGGTTGTTATAGCTTAGCTAGATTCTTAGGAACAACTTGTCATATGGATAATGTTTGTTATAGTATATTTGATATTTGTTCTCACCCTCTTAGCTCTGTTGTGTGTGGGTGAGGGTAGGGGAGTATGATGTGATGGTATTAAATTGAGAATCAATGGGTTACATCGTTTGGTCCTTATGGGCTTTAATGTGTGATTGGATAAATTATGATGGTGTAACATTTGGTTTATTTTATGGATAAATGGTATAAAAGGGTGTATTTATGTTATATGGGTAAAGACAGTTAAGCTGATGATGATAATGGGCTGTAATATTCAACAAATGGTGAGAAAGAGAGTACAACTTGGGTTTTTGGCTATTTCTCATTTTTGTTTTTTAAGTAGTCTCTTAACTTTTTGTATTCTCATACAAAAAGGATACTCGTAGATATTTGAAACTTATATTATAGATTTTTGTGTCGGAGGAGGAGGAAGATGAAGAAGAAGACAAGGAAGTGAAAAATATCCATTATCAAAGAACATAAATATTGGATATTAATTTTATGGGACTTATTTATTATATGAGCTATGAGGTATAGAATAAAAGGCATCAAGAGAAATGGAAAGACTTGACTGGGGTTCCTTTCATTGAGATGATTAATTTTAAAAAGGTTGTTTCTTGAGTAGTATGATGACGAGTTGTTATTGTTATACAGAAATTAAAGCTGTGTAAGTCTAAAGATCTAAAGAAGCCAATAGAACTAATTGGTTATGACTTTTCTCTGTTATAGAAAATTATAATAAGGATTTTAGCAGAAGATAACATAATTAGCTTTTGTGGTCTTGATATTTTCAGGTTCATTTCAGAGAAATATTTTGTAATCATTATGTTGAGGTCTTGTTTTTATTTTCATGATGGTTTTTCTTGTTAGCCATCATTTGAGCATACGTTTCTCAAAATTTAAAAGGAAACATTTCTGTTAGCTCGTCCTTGGAAGTTGCATTTTAAAAGGGAAGAGATTGAACTGGAGTCGCAGTTTCTGTAGATGTTAATTCTTTTTTATAAGGTTTGCTAACCTAAAGCGGTCTCATTTACTTATGTCATTCAGTCGTTTATGATTCATATTTAACTTTGAATTTATGCAATATTTTGAACAAGACAATTTGTGAAATATTTAAATAAAATGAAGTTATTATTTTTTCTTGAGGTTAATTTTACATCATTCAGACTTTTTGTTGCATTGAAGAGGATGTCTCTCAGACAGATATATTTTTAAGGAATTTTTAAATTCTGACTGGATATTTTTTTAATTTTTCTTTATTCAATGAAATAAAATAAAACACATATTTCAGTAAGGTCACAGTTATATTATTCTAAGAAGAGAATCTTTTTGAAAGTTGTTTATTTTCTACGTTTTATATGAAAAATTTCTGCTGAAAAAATGCCATTTCATATTCATTTGGTTTCAATATAATTGTTCAATGAAAATGGTAAAATGAAAAAATTGTATAGGAAAGATCCTTGTCTAGGCCAAAGTGTTTCAAGTAAATAAAATCTTTAGAAAAGGAAACATTCTAGGATCTCATCTCTGAGAATTTTTATATTGAAAAGCTCCATTGACTGTTTTCCAATACAAATTTTTGTATTAAAGTATTGCGTGGTACCCGTGGCATGATGGTTAGTGCGTTGGACTGTCATGACAGAGGTCTTGGGTTCGATCCCTGCCTCTGACATCTTAAGTTTTATCACGGGTACTGCGAGGTACTCTTGCGAGGAATTGACAAATGCTCAAAGAGTAATTCTTATAATGAAAAGTGCTTTCTCAAATTGGCCGTTCGGATTCGGCTTAAAACTGTAGGTCCCTCCATCGATGCAATTACTCGCACACAGGAATGGTTGAGAATTGTAAGTCACTAGACCCTAATTTATTTATTCAATTTATTCTTACAGAAGTATTGCATAAGTAGACTTAACGTCGTAAGAAAAAATGTAATCATTTATTTTTTTGTTTAATTCAAATAAAATAAAATAAAAAGTACGTATACGCCCGAGTGAACAATACAAATTTATTTCACTTTTGAAGTAAAATCTAACTGAAGACGTATTTTTTGCTTAATTAATTTACTTTTTCTTTTTAAAGTTTCATAATTAATCACACATTCATACATGAGTACATAAACTAAAAAGCTTATTTTGAGTAACTAACTGGAAATATACTTTAAAAAAAAGATTTTATTATAATTTCACAATTGAACGTTTTTATTCATTTATGTCTTATTTAAATATTGTTTTTGAAAATTAGCTAAAGTAAAATATATGCATATTTAGAGCAGACTATTCCCATGATTAAAATCTGCATTTTAGAAAAAAATATAGAAAAATAGTATTTTCAGATTATTTCTTAAATTTTGAAAAAAGAGATGTTAAAAAAAAATGTAGTTTTATTTGTACAAAGTGATTTGCTGCAAATTTTAGTAATTTATTTTATTAAAATAATTTAAATTGCAAGTTTATTTTGTTTATTTTTTAAAGAGGAACATTTTAAGAATTCAAACTAATATGGAAATTAATTTATTGCTAATTAAAGTAACTCAAAAAAAAAAAATGTATTGAAGGGTGATACAATCCCGTTAAAAAATTCAGATTGCCCTTTTAGTGTCAAGAAAATTTGCGCTTAGCTATCTAAAGCCAAAAATTTTGCTTTTTATTACACATTTGTTTTTAATATTTGTTTGCATTTTTTTTTTGTGTTCTGAGCTAAAGTCAAATGTATGAATAATTATTTAGGAGTTTTTAATAAGATTCTGGGTTTATGAGAATCTTTATATATAAAAGAAAGTCATGTTTGTTACAACACTTATAACTCGGGAACGGCTGGACCAATTGCCATGGTTTTTGATTTGTTGGATATGTTTCCATCGTGAATAGCAGAACACATCTTAAAAACAATGAAAACTCGATATATGTGTTTGAATACTTGATCATTTCAATAGATGCTCATTTGTTTATTACATGTCAAACATTTGTTGTCCAATCCTGTCAAATAGAGTAACAACTATTTTTTTTGGAGCTTATGGCCTGGTTGCTGAGACCTTTAAGCCGAAACTTTATTTTTTTCTAAAGACATCATGTGTGCGTTCAGAAATTTATTTTTTGTAAAATGCCTTAAAACTTCAGGTACTGTTATATTTGTTTGTTTTAGACATTAATTTTCGAAAATTATTTATTAATTATTTAATTTTTAATTCCCGAAAATTGTCTTTTTATAGGTTGTCAATGATTTTTCTTGATAAGCTATTCATACGTAGTGGTTATATACTCTTTGAGCTATTGTCTATGTCTTGAAAGTTCAGGTACTGTTATTATATTTGGTGGTTTTATGCGAGTGCACATTTTAATAACAATGCCGCGTCCTAGAAGATCTAATCTTTTCCAGCGAAGCCGTAATGTAATTAGGCAACGGAATATCGCGAGTCAATTATCTGATGGAGAACGAGAAATTGCAAGCATTGAAATTGTGGAGCATTGAAGTGTTGAACGATCTATCTGCTGATGATTTCTCGAAGCAATTGCTGACTATCGGTAATGGCCGTGTTCCTGTTGACAAATCGAGCGGTTTATTTCATTTCCTCCAAATTTTTGCAATGTCATATCATCAAAAGACGAGCTTATCAACAAAGTATTCCCGGATATCATTGCTTACCACAAAAATACTAAATGGTAAAGTGAGCGAGCAATTTTGGCCGCTAAAATAAAGATGTAGATGACCTCACTTTTATAATTCCAAATCAAATCGTAGGTACTCTGTATTCATTCAAATCTATCGACTGTGTAACAAACGAAGAAGAAGCCACTAATTGTCTAACTGAAATTTTAAACTCCTTGGATGTGCCTGGTTTACCACTGCACTATTTAAAACTTAAAGTTGGCTCGGTAGTCATCATGCTTAGAAATTTAAACCAACCAAAACTGTGTAATGAAACACGTTTGGTGATAAGAAAACTGATGAGCAATTTGATAATCCCAACAGATAATATGCCCTTTGAGTTTAAACGAATTCAATTTCCGATTCGTCTTGCCTTCGCCATGACTATCAACAAATCACAGGGCCAATCCTTGACTATTTGTGGCATCAATCTAGAAAATGCATGTTTTTCTCATGGTCAATTGCACGTGGCATGTTCACGTGTCGGCAAACCATCCGCTTTATTTGTTCTTGCGCCTGACCAAAAAACAAAGACTTTAGTTTACCACAAGATGCTTGAATAAAAATCGTATTAATAAATTAATCCTAGTTTTATATTTTTTCCCAATCTGCACAACGTAGTCATTTTTTTTTGACATGAGTTTGAAGTTCTTAATTATTATTTTTATTTTTTTTTATTTTTAGTCTCATTCTGTATGTATGTATGTTTTCATCATCATTCATCATAATAAAATACTTTTTTTGTTTCCATCTATATAAATATATTACTTTGTATCATTGTTTTACGTTCACAAAGTTACAAAGTTCGCCGGGTCAGCTAGTAAAGAAATGAATATGAGTTATTTAATTTTTGTTTATTATTTAAATTTTAATGTTACAACTTAAGTTTAATTATATTCCAAATCTTCATGACGCGTTTTGGAGATGTTACTCCATCATCGGGTGAAGTACTTTTTAGTTTTGTTTTGTAATTTAACAAATTTATCTATAGCATTACTGATTATTGGCTTTAATCTATACCAAAGCCCTGTAAAACCAAACATTTTTTACTGTTAAGTTTAAAACTTTGCAAATAACGTTTCATTAAACTCGGATTTGCAAAGATCAAAGTCTTAAGCAAATAAGAGTTTGTTTCAAAAAGTAGTCGAAAACGAATAAGCAAATTAATTAACTGTTTCGAAAATGAAGAAGTAAATAATAGTTAACAAGTTACAAGACAATGGACGAAAACTTTTTTTTAATTTTGAAGAATATATAAGGCACATGACTTTTGACTTTAAGGGTCAATGCGTTGATTCATCTCAATCTCAAAACTGTCTGATTTTTTAGAGTTTTTCAATCCATCTACGTCGTAATCATACTTCAATAAAATTGTATAGCAACAAATCATTTCTCTTAAAAAACTGTTGTAAATATAACAGAGAAGTTAAAAAAATTGACCAAAAATTAGTGAAACTAAGATTTAACTTCTATATTTGAATTGATTTTTCGATAAAAAAGCGTCTTTCGATTTAAAAAAAAAAGTACCATAGAATTTGTGGTGTCTCAAATTATAAATATACTAAAACCTTTGCAACAGTACACTACATTTGGCAGGAATAGAGCCTTATTTCATGGTGTTGCATATATGGAATGAATAAATAAAGGAAGAAGTAAAATAAAGGTAGTGTGCTCATCGAGTCCCAAATATTTATTATCATTGATAAATTTCTCTCTAGCACTATTTACTGGACAAAAAATCGTTAAGACTTCGCAATTTTGTTCTCCAGGAGGATTTATGTTGTATTTTTTATGTAGCTGGATGTATTGACCGTACCATGATTGATATTAATTTTTCAATGCACATTTTCTGTGAAAAATTTAAGAATATGAATTAACCGCAGATTTGTATTTTAAATTTTGTAGAACACTTTTACTTTTGACTTTTCAAATATATTCTAAAAAAAGTGAAAAGTCTTTTCAAATTTCGTGTAACACAAAGCTGAAAAGTAGCAAAGTGAAAAGTGTATAGTTTAATAAGCTTGACGTCAATATTCAGGTCAAAAAACAATATTTCTACAACTGAAATATTCAAGATGTCTAAAACAATAGTTTGTTCGGATGGTATTTCCGTGTTTTATTCTATAAAAAACTATCATTTGATTTCTTTATAATTTTAGTCATTTCTGCATAACTAAATAAAGTGTATAAGATACAATTTTAATCCACTGAATTGTAATTTCTGTATTTACGGGCGCTAATTCATAAAATATTGACATGTAACAATTTTTTCAAAAATACAATTACAAAATTGTCCTGAATTTTTCATTTTTTAGTCTTTTCACATTCAACACTTGACCGTAACTTAGTTTCCTGTAGCAATTGTCAATTAAAAACAAACAAATATTTAAATTGCAAATTTTAACTTCCAATAGCAAGTTTTTGTAATCGGTCCGATTTGTCGATTTGTCGAATTGAAAATGTTGACATTTCTCTACGTTTCAAGGTCCCTAGAGTCGAAATAAATTATTTTCGTACGCTCGTACGTTCTCGACAATTTTTCCGTTGTCAAGAACGGCTGAAGAACCAATAGATTTAACGACTTTTTTTTACCATAACAATTTAAAAAAAGGTGAACAATTTGGTTAGCCGTAAATATCGCATGAACCAATAACGCTAGAGACTTGAATTAAATTTTATATTATAGTTTGTAATGGGATACCGAATAAATATAATTTTGAAAAAGAAAACTACAATTAATGCTTTTTTAAATAAAAAAAATCTGAACAAATATTTATCACCTCAAAAATTTTATGAGCAAAAAATTAATGTCTCCAAAACAACTTTGCGCAACGAAAAATAATGTTTCTAACATCTGGTAAAATTTTGAGAAAAATTAAATTGCCAGTTTTTTATAACAAATAAAAACCTAAGAAAACACTACTCAAAATTGGTAAAAATTGATTTTCAAATATCTTTTCAAAAATGTGTGATTATGGCTTTTAACTAATTTTATCTTTTGAAAAATATTGGTGTCAACATTCAGTACAATTTTGAAAAAAATCGAATATACAGCTTTTTTTACAAAAAAATAAAAACCTAAACTAAAATTAATAAAAGTTGAGGATCTAAGTAAGTTAGTACGAAATAGGCCCTTGCAAATCAATGGATTCTAGACACATAGAAACGTCGACATTTTTTGACCAATCCAACCGAATTCAATACATCTCTTCGTGTTTCTTTAATACATAAAACACACTGTGGGAATTTCTTGGTAAATTTAACGTTTTACAACTAGGCTCAGGGAAACATTAGAACTCGAATTCTTTTTTTAGTTCGTTGAAAGTCCGAGGTATTAAAATAAAAACGGTAAGAAAATTAATTTGGTTTTTCAAATTCGGTATTAAATTAACTATAGTTAGCTGTATAAGGAAACAACTACATCACAAATAGAGAAGAGAATAAGAGAGAATGGTAAAGAATGCGACATTCGTTAAGGGCGGCTAAAAAAAATCCCTGTTTCTTAACAGTACGTCTGAAATTGGGCTTAAGGGTAAACTGGTGGGCATTCCTGGAAGTGTGGGTATTACTATTGAATTGATTCAGGAAAGGATTACAACTGGCTATTTCACTTGAGCATTGGTTCTGAAAAAAAGCGATAAAGCGATAAAAATCTTGTCTATCAACCTTACGAAAGTGCTCAGGTTATACACAAATTTTAGTTATACAAAGGTCACCTATAATTTTTAAAGCTTTTTTTTGAATTCTGTCCAAAAGGTTCAATTGGGTTATTCGAACACCTGCTAGGTTTTATAAATTATTCCCAGATCAGAAGGGGTAAAAAATGTTTGCATCGTCGAAAAACCTAAACAATTCGCAGCGTTTTTGGTGACTTCAAATATGTGCTCACTCCACAGGAGATGCTCCGTTTGTGATACACATACTTAGAACAGAAAGCTGTTCGGTCTCTTTAATGCAAGAACCACCCATGGATAATGGCATTAGGAAAGGGTTACGCTCTTGCGACAGTAGACAGCATTGAGTTTTTATAGCAATAAATTTTATACGATTTTTGATTCCCCTTTGGACAATGGTGTCAAGTTCAGAATTTAATAAGCTTATCATACGCTGCCGTTGGTAGTTCACATCCAAATCTTAAAACGAAAAGCTGAGGGTACTATCAGCAGCGAAGCAATAGAGTGGGTTAGAAGTTTCAGACAAAAATAAGGAAGAGTGTTGGAGACAGTTCAAGCCGACATGAGGAGTCCTTTTTACATAAGGAATACTCTATTCATATTTTAAATCAATTAAATTTTTCGCTAAAGTAAAAATATTTACAATAGAATGTTAAAATTGACAAACATTTTTACCAATTACCAAGTTTTATTATCTTTGCTGTTCATTTTCAAGATTGTTTCTACTGAACTACAGTAGACAAAAAGCCTTTATAAGTCAGAAGCTCAAAAACAAACTTAAATTCAGTAAATTTATTGTTATTAATTAATCAGGAGCTAAAACTAGGGAAATACTCGTATTATGGATAATTCAAAGTACGGAATTTTCAAAAGAGACGCAACTAAAGTAGAGCATCAGGGACAACAAACGACGCTATATTTCCTCCCGCTCTTTTATTTTCTACCGAAATTCGAAGTCATTGGCATAATCGTCCTAGCATATCAACAATAATTGATCGTCTAGTGGAAACATTTTAATCCACACACAGTACAAAATATTCCCGTGATATAGCTGCCACTGAGGCTTCAGTTGCAGAAAGCCAAAATGTGTCTCTCACTCGTCATTATCAAGCGTTGGACATCTTTATGGCGTCGTTGTGGCGAATTCAGCAAAAAAAAATCTTGGCCAACATCCTTACAAGATTAAATTGACACAGTAATGGAAGCCGCTTGACCACCAGAAGCGTCGTCATATGTTCGTGAATTGGGCTGAGCAACAACTTGAAAATGATTCGTATTTTCATCGAACAATCATTTTTAGCGATGAGGCTCATTTCTAGCTGAATGGCTTCGTCAATAAACAAAATATGTATTCGGTATTGGTCAGGCAGAAATCCACACGTACTCCTAGAGTCATCATTGCATTCCGAAAAAATTACGTTCATTGGGCCGTACTTCTTCCGTGATGATCAAGGCCGACACGTTACTGTGTATGGGGATCGCTATCAAAGAAAACTGATTTTGTTTGGCCCCAATTGGATGATATGGACTTTGAGGACATGTGGTTCCAACAGGACGGCTCCACTAGCCACACAGTGAATGTCACCATCAATTTATTGGTAACCAATTTTGAAGAAGGCGTTATCTCACGAAACGGTCATTTCGCTTGGCCACCTAGGTCATGTGATTTGACGCCGTTAGACTTTTTCCTGTGGAGCTACGTCAAGTCTATGTTCTATGCCAACAAGCCAACGACAATTAATGAACTTTTGACTTCTCCAAACCTGCCCGTAATGCCCAAGCAAGAGAATTCAAATGGAATTTAATGTACTTTCACTGGAATAATAAATTTCATTGATATCCGAAAACCCCATATAACAAAAAAAAGTAGGAAATGAGAAACTATAAAATGCCTCCAAAAACTATTTACATCTTTGCATTCCCTATTTTCATAAATCATGAACAAACCAAGATAATAATTTCCTTCGAAATCAATAACCACAAACACATCAGATACTTCTCAGAAAAAGAGGATAGTCATCATCATAATAATCGCTTGATTCCTCTTAGATCCCAAAATACAAATCTAAACCAAATCCAATCAAAAAACAAGTAATAGCATTCCATTTGAAATAAAATATCACCATTAGAAAACTCATTATCCACGAAAATTACTCGAAAAGAGAAACAATTCCATCGACATATGGAGAAGCTAATTTCCTTTCCCACATCACAATTAAGACAGCAAATCATCGTCATCATCATCATCATCATCGTCTTCTTCTTCTTCGTTTTTTTCTATTTAAGGATTCCCGCCATAGTGCTCGTCCTCGTCCTTGGTATGTTTCGTATGTGCTATCTACAAAGTAATTTCGTATATAGGACAAAAAGTATAGCGAAAAAAGAAATAATTACACAACATACAAACTGACAACCATAAATAGACAAAAGCAAGACATATGTACCTAAATGTACGTATGTATTTGCACAAAAGGACCCACATATAGAACATTTAGCAATCAGTGATTATTTTCACAGTTAGTTTGCTTGGTTTGAATGAAAATAACGAAAATACAAAACAAAAATAAAACTTTGCACATTAATTAATATGAAAACACAAAATATACATATGTACGATCATAACCGTAAAAGCAGTACACAAATATATATTTGCGTGTAAGGATGTGCGATTATAGAAGGGATATATGCTCACATAACAAAATCTGCTCTTTATCCTTGGAAGATAATAAAAAACACGTTAGATGCGCGCTGCCATTCCTTGACTAATAATAATATGAGTTGTTGTATTATCTTCTACAAATATACCATCCAGGATAGCGAAAAGGAAGCTCTCTTTATCCTTTCGTGCTTTTCGGTTGTCGTCATCGTCGTGTCGTTCATCGTTTGTCGGTGGCATGTCCTTGCCTTGTATGTACTATACTTATAACTTTACTCACTCTGTTCATATTATGCCAAACAAACCGTAAAATAATTAATTCTTCTTCAAAATAGACTGATATATACATATACATACATAGATAGCTGCCGCCTCGAAGAAGGTTTAAAGTTTTTTCCGATTCATTTTATTGTGCAAAGCCTAAAATTTAAAAGAAGAATTTCACCAAGATATTAGTGATGGTATCAGAAAGTATTGATAAAACGTTTTTGATGCATGGAATCGCGTTTACAAATTAACAACCTAACGGAGAATTCCTTAACAAAATTCTAGTCCCTAAAACAAGGTTTGTAGAGAAAATTAGAACTCAAGTTCTCAAACTCTAGAACTCTGATTAAACCTTCAAATTTTGGGGTCTAAGATATTAAAACTTGTTGTTGAACGATATAATGGTCACGGAAAAATGTTTTATTAAATTTAAAATCACCAAATCCTTCAATAATGCATTAATAATAAATCGTTAGAAAATAAAGTTAAAGACGCGTACAAGCCCAGCTCACAAACAAATTTAAGCTAAAAAATTACCCATAATATGTTCATTTTTATATAACACACGAGGCCATAAAATCTATGAACAATTTGTCAAGAAATAAACTCAAATCTCAAACGTGCAATATGTCCATAGGTAGATATTTTGTTTGGTTAAAGAATTCAATTTGTCTGTGTGGACATTATGCCCATTTAAGAAGCCATAAAGTTTGTTTAGTTATAAAGGGTCCGCCAAATTTTTTTTTTTTAAATGGGCGAAAAACATCGAGTGTAGGCCCGGCAGTGTTGTTGAAACCAAGCCTTCCTGTTGAAACCAAATTTTTCCATTTTTTTTTTGTTTTAATTCACAAGCACTCAAGGGGTTATAAGTACCCTTTATATGTTTATATTTAAACACAGTGCGAGCGTTAGGAAAATAGGGAATGATTTAAAAGGAGATACCGGTGCACATTGGTCTTAAAGTTCTGAACATCAAAATGGGAGGGAAAAACAGAGTTGGCTAAAGCATTCCACATTCTCGATGTGCGATTTAAGAAAGAATCTCTATACTTGACATTACGCCCGAAATTGAGCTCAAGGGTAAACTGATTAGAATTCCTAGAAGTGCGAGTATTACGGCTGAATTGTTTAAGGGGTGGAATGCAACTGGCTAATTCGACAGAACATTGTTTGTAAAAATATCTATAAAACAACGAAAGGCATGAAACATTGCGGCGGTGTTCTAGCGATGTAAATGTTTCGATTATAGTTCTGTCGCCTATCATTTTTATAGCCCTATTTTGAATTATTTCCAAGGGATTTAAAATTGTTTTGGGGGCACGTGTCCAGATATTACAATTATATTCAAGCTTTGGACGGATAGAAGCTTTGTAGATTATAGCCAGATCAGAAGTGGTGGCAAATTTCTTGCATCATCGGAGAAATCCTAAGCACCTTGCAGCATTTTGGGCGATATCGAATATTTGATCATTCCATAAGAGGTGATCTGTGATATTCATACCGAGTACTGAAAGTTGATTAGTTTCCTGGATGCAAGTGCCGCTCATGGATAGCGGCATCGAGGGTGCGTTACGCTTTAATGACAGGAGACAGGATTGAGTTTTCGAAGCATTAAATTCTGCACTGTTTTTGATTCCCCTTTGGATAATTCTGTCAAGATCAGAATTTAATGAGC
The DNA here is from genome assembly GCF_945859685.1 of Eupeodes corollae. Lineage (NCBI taxonomy): Eukaryota > Metazoa > Arthropoda > Insecta > Diptera > Syrphidae > Eupeodes > Eupeodes corollae. The sequence goes on along the minus strand of NC_079149.1, from coordinate 29,148,963 downwards.
TTATCATACGCTGCCATTTAAGTTCCACATTCAAAGAAAAAGGATGTGAATCTAGAAACGAGTATGAGAAGCTGAGGGTACTGTCGTCGGCGAAACAGTTTAATGGATTAGAAGTGACAGACAAAAGATCGTTTATAAAAATAAGGAAGAGAGTCGTAGACAAAACGGAGCCCTGGGGGACACCAGCATTTATTTTATGAATTTCAGACTTGCAACCATCCAATACAACTTGTATTGAATGGTTGAAAAGGTAATTTTTAATCCAACGAAGAAGAGATTCATCAATATCAAAAGCACGCATTTTTGATAAGAGAGCTTGGTGCCAAACTCTATAAAATGCTTTTGAAATATCAAGTGCAATAATCTTACTACTTTCTCCAAAATGATGTTAAGATTTGTTCCACTGTTCGGTGAGATGAACCATGAGATCACCAGTGGACCTATTGCTACGAAAACCATACTGTCGGTCATCAAGAAGCTTCCGTTCTTCAAGATATTTTTTAAGCTGAAAATTAATCAGCGTTTCCATGACCTTAGAAAGAAGGGACGTAAGTGCAATTGGACGATAGTTTGAGGGGGGGAGGAATCGCCTTTTTTAGGGACAGGCTGGACAAATGTTATTTTTCATATACTCGGGAAAAGACCTGTAGAATAGGACAGATGGAAAAGCTTACGCAGTGGTTTTGCCAGCGTTGAAGAACACCTCTTCAGAACAATAGGGGGAATACTATCCAGTCCAGCGGATTTGTGTATGTCAAGGTCTTTCAGTACTCTTGCGACTGCACGAGTGCGAAAGAAGATTCGTCCCATAGAATCATTTACGATCTCAAGAACAGGATGACTCATGACACTTTCCGGTAGCATCGAATTAACAACAAAATGTCCTGCAAGCAAATTGGCTTTATTAATCGAGCTTACATAGGAAGTGTCATTGTGGACGAGCGTTGGAACCGAGGATGACGTGGTGTTTCGTACCTTTTTTAAAAATGACCAGAAATTTTTACTACCTTTGGGACATCGTAGTATTTTTTGCATTAATTTCTGATCATGATAAAATTTGGTTTGTCGAATATGACCATTACAGGTCTTTCTAGCTTGTTTGTAACTTATTCCGGTTTTCCTCAGTCGGGTTGGCTTTATTACAACGGAAACTTACATCTCTGAACCTAATAACCTCTTTACAGCTCGAATCGAACCATGAGTTCTCTTTGGGTTTGATAGATTTCACCCTATTCGGTATAAAATTTCCCATTCCACAAAGAATTAAATTTGTTTCCATATCTGCGCTGGAATCCACGTCACTATTAAGCATAGTGACCAGCTAAAGTTCATAAAGAATTCATTGAGACCGTCTCAGTTGGCTTTCTCACTATCTTCACAGACAGCTGCCTGACTGTCTGTGAAGGATGCCGCATTTCAGTTTTGGTTTGGGCTTTGTTTGAGTATCTTAAATGCCCCCTTATTGCCAGCAGTTCAGCTTGAAAAACGCTATCAAAGTCAGGAAGCCTAAAGGATTTGGCTACATTTAGAGACTCAGAAAAGATTTCAGAACCAACTCCGCACTCCATATTTGAGCCGTCAGTAAAGATGGTTGTGTCGAAACCTATCGACACGATGTCATCCCCCTAATCTTCTTTGGATGGGAAAATAACCTTAAAACCCTTACTAAGGCTCAAAGTAGGAGTGCAGCAGTCAGTGTCTACCGAGATAATATCTGAGGGAATCAATTTCGTTGTTTTGCTGTGACCATAAGGTTTTGACAACTAGCTGTTTGATTCCTTCATCCTAATAGCGCTGCAAGAAGCTATGTATTTAATAAAAAGGTCGATTGGTAGAAGATCCAAAATAAAGTTTAAGGCGTCCGTTGGGCAAGTACACATGACCCTGTGGTGCTCACGCAAGCTGTTCTCTGAACCTTCTTTAGCTTATCAATATTATAGGCTTTGCTTAGAGCAGACCACCACACAATCGAACCATATGTTAAGAAGTGTACGTCCATAAAATCATCTTCGACTGAAGTCCCCACTTTTTGCCGAAAGTTTTGCTGCAGGCGTTGAAGGCAACACAGGCCTTCTTAACCCGTACTTCAATATTTAGTTTCCAGTTTAGTTTAGGGTCGAGCATAACTCCCCAAATACTTTGCACTGGAAGACAATGATAGGATTTGACCGTTGAGTCGAGGAAGCGTGAAGGGCGGTACTTTAGTTTTGGTGGTAAAGAGCAACAGTTCAGTTTTACTTTGGTTAACTCCTTGTCTATAACTCGTGGACCAGTTGCTAACTTTCTTCAAAGCTGACTCCTTGATTTCACTAATCACAGAGGTGTACTTTCCTGACACCAATAGCACCAAATCATCCGCTTAGGCTACCGCCTTCACTCCACATCTCTCTTATTTAACGAGAATTGTATCCATGACCAGCAGCCATAGAAGAGGCGAAAGGACACCACCCTGGGGTGTTCCCCTACTCACGTGTTTTGTTGCGATTGTGTTGCCTAGAGTGGCTCGAATCTTCCTACCACTGAGCATGGAAATAATCCATTCTCGAATGAAGTCTTCTACACCGATTCGATAAGGACGTTGTTAAAAGCAACTTCTATGTCAAGGAAGGAGGCAAAAGTAAATTCTTTATAATGGATTGCTTGTTCTACAGTACGACTATCTCATGAAGGGCAGTCTCCGTAGATTTGCCATTAAGATAAGCATGCTGAGAGCTTTCGAGAGGTAGTCCAACTAGGGTTTCTCTAATATGGTAATCAAGAATGCGCTCCAAGGTTTTAAGCACAAAAGATGTTAAGCTTATTGGTCTGAAATCCTTTGCGGATTCGTGACCTCGCCTACCCACTTTCGGGATAAAAACTACTTTGACCTGTCTCCACGACATGGGCACATGTTTGAGAAGGAGGCATTCTTTGAAAATTTGTTCCAGCCATGGAGCTGCCAAATCATGCAACTTTTGAAGCATAACTGGCAGTATGCCATCCATGCCTGGGGATTTATATGTAGAAAAAGTATTGATGGCCTACAAAATATTTTCTCTGGTTATAACGGAAATGACTTGCTGAATTTGAGCTACGTTTAGCTCTGTGGTTTCAAGCGATTCGGGGTTATCACTCTCGCAACCCGGAAAGTGCGTCTTCATCAGTAGCTCAAGATATTTGGCTGGAGGGGCTGTCCAGGTTCCATCAGGCTTTTTTAGAAATGAAGGATTACCATGTTCCTTCGATAAAACTTTGCTGAGCCTTGCGGAGTCCTTTATGTCTGGGATTGATTGACAGTATTCTCTCCAGCCTTGTCTTTTGGCTGATGACAGGGCTTGTTTGTAAATTAAGGAGAGTCTTTATACGGTTGGTAAAACTTATGTTTTTGGCAGATATTGAAAATTGTAATCGTCATTTTCCTAAGACTGGACAGTTCTTCATTCCACCAAGAAGGAAGGGTTTAACGGCTTTATTTAACTGGGAAAGAGACTCTAAAAGCTTAACTTATTGAAGTTTCAAAGGTTTTCACTTTTGATTCAAGGTCTCCTATAGATTCAGTGAGATTCGGTAAGTTGCTTGGTTTGGAATTACAAAGGTTAAGTCATAAAAGCTTTATGTACAAAATTAAAAGAAAACACAATGGCCATACAATTTCTAAGGCCCTTCGAATCCATTTGACGGAAAGTCCGAAAATATTAATTTTGGTATTTTATCGAAGTTTGGCCCATTTAAGCTTTAGTTATATACTAGCTCGTTTTAGCTTTGCATTCTCGAAGGAATTTTTGATACTGTTTTTAGGTCTTGTTATTTTTTTATGACAGGATCTTCCTAAAAAATACGAGCATTTGCTTTAACTTCTTTTTATGAAAAGCTTCATTTTGTTCAAACTTATTTCATCATTTTCCATACTTGTGAAATTCTCTATAAATATTCCTGAAGGTGAATGATTTTATTATTTGATTCAATCCTCACACCCTTCCTCCCCCCACGTTTCCCCATCCTCACGCCCTAATTCGTCCTTCCGTTCTTGTAAAACAGAAAATGATTTGTTTTTCGGATAAATATTTGCAAAATAAGGACCTACTATACCTATAGAGACTCTGGGATTTCTTGTTAGTTAGGTATATATGTATGTGTGTATGTTATATTTCGTTTACGTGTCCCGGTTATGACAAAAATCACTTAAATGGGGTTGAATGGGTAAATTTAGATATACAATCTTATAGCAAAAAGCGGGTATAACGTTCCTATAGCTATACTTTAGTTTGCACAAGGGAGTCAAATTAATTAACACAGGATACAACAATGCAAACAAACAATAAAACAAATAAGAAACAGGATGGTATAGAGATATACATGTGTATGTATGTAGGGGTAGGTATACAGGGGTATATCTATGGGGCATGATGATAGAAACATTTTATATATGAATGGGGTTTTCTGTCTCGATGATGGGGGTGGGGGGAAGAGGGTGTGTGAATAAAATCTGACAACAGCTGAGATTTGCAAATTTACCCATTTAGAATGAATATTTGAATATTTACTCTCGTCTCAAGGTTCGCTCTTAAGCAAAGATTTATCATACCAGCGCAATCCATTTTCCAACAAGATAGAAAAAGTATAGTCGAGAGGGACGTAGAGAGTCAACAAAAAAATCTCAAAACAAAACTCACACCCTTTTCTGATGCCCAAGAGATTTGAAAAGGGGGATGGCCAGTGGGGGTGGATATGAAGGGTGTGCACATAGTCAAATTCAAAAGGAAATTGCTATTTGAATCGTTAAAAGTCACAAAAATTACCATTTGACTTAGAGAAAGGAACAAATAAATGAATAGGGTATAAAATGGGGGTCAACGAAGGATTTAATTCTAAAAATAGAGAAAGACACTGAGATATTTCAGAACAAACATATAGGAATGTGTAAGGAAGGATTCGAAAGGACAAGGGTTGAGAAACCAGGGATGGGATGGGATACGACGAAGAACGTGTGTATAGAAGTTTAAATGAAATTGTTTGTTAAGCTTAGGGATTTCTCGTTGATCTTGTAGAATTATAATTGGCTTTGCGATGTACGATTTTGTCAGACAAAACGGACGACAACGCACAATGACGACTACTGAAGACCACCGACAACGACCTGCGACGTCGACGAAGAAGAAGAAGAAGGCCGATATCATCCAATTCCTTAGTTGAGGGCACATTGTTGCATCAATTCAAAACTATTCTACCTACACATGTTTGTATGTGTGTACAAACATTGGTATACCCAAAAAATGTTTGGTGTATTTTAAAAGGGAATGAAATTTGCTTTTAGAGTTTAAATAAATAATTTATTTATAAAGTTCTTAAGGGAAAATGGGATTTCTGTATAATCAAAAACTGGAGATTACTTCTGTTAGTTGTGGTAAAATTCTCTGTTCCCCTTTTGGGATTTTTAAATGAGTGTTTAAAATGTAAACCTATTACATTTTTCATTTATAATAGTTAAGGATAACATTCAAGGAAAAAGGGAATTCGGAATTAAAAAAAAAATATTTTCTATAGAGAGATTATTGTTTGACAAATGAAGAGGCTTTATAATATCCCATAAAGTGACCACTGATACTTTCAATCAGCTTATAAATTAAATTAAATGTGCATATATTAATTAAGATTAATTAGTTTTGTAATTCAAAGATTTATTTGAAGGTTTACGAAGTATTAACGAATGATGAAAATGATGTACATTTTTTAAATGTTGGAATTTTAAGAATTTTTGAGGTTCGAAATATTTTTAACCTGTATTTTAAAAACGAGTGGATATATTAACAATTCGGTTTATTGAAAAAAACCTTGATTTAAAGAAATTATCATACAAAAGTGCAGAAGAAACTTTGTTAAAAATTGAAAGGGTGTTTTTTGTGCAAGTAATGTCTCAGAAGTTTTAATCCTAATCGAAACAGCTTATTTGAGCACTTTTCATGACATGTCCAACGCACTAACCATCATGCCCCGGGTACTAATTGTAAGAAAACTGTCAATTCGATTTTTCTCAAAATTTTTCCGAATTTTGAAACAATATTTCTTAGAAAATGAAACTAGTTGAAAGCCATAATCTCAATTTTTTGGAATTTTGGAAATTTAACGAACTTGTAGTAATGCTTTTTATAGGTTTTATTTGTTTTTAAAAAACTGTCTGTTCGATATTTGTCAAAATTTTACTAAAAGTTGAAGACATTATTTTTTTATAAAATAAAATTAATTTGAAGCCAATATCTCAAATTTTTGAAAAGATATTTTAATCGAAAATTAATTTTTGCGAACTTTTAGTAATGGGGTTTTAAATTTTTATTTTTCGTTAAAAAACTGTCAATTTGTTTTTTCTTAAAGTTTTTCAGTTTGTTGAAAACAATATTTTTATAAGATAAATAAGTTGAAGCCATAATCTCAAATATTTGGAAGAAAATCAATTTTTACCAACTTTGAGTAATGTTTTTTTTAGTTTTAATTTTTTATAAAGAAACTCTCAATTCGATTTTTCTCAAAATTTTACCAGATAACATTTTTCTTTGTCGCATAAAATTGTTCTGAAAATAAAATATTTTTTTTCATACAATTTTCGATATTATTACTGGTATGGACGACGAAAAAAGCGTCGCAAACGTACGTACGTACGAACGCACGTACACACAGACATCTCTCTAAAAATCTTTTATTTCGACTCTAGGGACCTTGTAATGTCGGAAAAGTCGATTCGAAGGAGCTTGAAACGTCGAGAAATTTCAAAATTTTTAATTCGACAAATCGTACCGATTACAATAACTTTCGATGGAAAATTGAAAATTGGTTGAAATCATAAACCCCATGTTTCACTAACAGAAAAGAATATGAAATTTTAAAATAAAAAATCTCGACTACCTTGTATTTCGAAAACCCCAAATTTCGGATTATGGGTTCCGGATTTTAGGGTATTGACAGATTTTTAAATATTCATTCAGTTTCTTTTTTAAATTTGAAAATAGTTGTAGCTATACGCAGTTAAGCTAAACACAACAAAGTTACATATATATATATGCATATATATTTTGGACACAACAAATTTTGAGCCGTCCACAGTTTTCTATAAATTTGTACTAACTGACGTGGACTTGATATAGTAATTTTCGGGGTTTTCCAATAAGGATCTCTAAATTTACACATTCGAAAAGATGGTGGGTGTCAATTTGGTGTTCTTGGGTTTTTTCTCCAGGATCTGCGTAATGTGAATATTTGATCAACTGTGGACTTTCCTGGTCTAAAACCACACTGATAAGGACCTATCAGGTTGCTGATGATGGGCTTTAGACGTTCACATATTACGGCAGAGAAGATTTTATAGGCGATGTTAAGTAGACCGATTCCTCTATAGTTGGTGCAGTTTAGAGGGTCTCCTTTTTGCAAGATCGGGCAAACAATACTGACTGAGGTTCCATTCATCGGGCATGCTTTCTTCCGACCATATCTTACAGATAAGTTGGTTCATGCTCCCAACCAACTTATCTCCAGCTGCTTTAGAGAGCTCGGCATTCAAGCCATTAACTAGAGCGGCTTTATTAGACTTCAACTTAGATATGGCAATCTTTACTTCGTCTAAGTCGGGAGGACGGTATTGTTGGCTTTCGTCGTCTATGTTGAATCCATCATCCTGCCTGACAGCGGAATTCAGTTCTTCGTCACCGTTATACAGTCTGCAGAAGTGGTTCTCCCATATCATCAGCATTGACTAAGGTTCCACTATGATGTTTTCACTTTCGTCTTTGCAGCCTTCATTTCTAGGTTTATGTACCTGTGAATTTCGTTTCATCTGTTCATAAAACTTTCGAACATCATTCCTGCTTTTATAACTATCAACATCTTCGACCGCACGCTTCTCATGCCCTCTCTTTTTCCTTCTGAGAGGTCGGCGTTCCTCTCGCCTCTTCTGCTCATAGAGCTCACGAGCAGCTCTCTTGATGTCGTCAGCTCCAGCAGCTTTGTTTGACTTAAGTTTAGATATAGCTATCTTCACTTCGTCAAGGTCGGGTAGGTGGAATTGTTGATCTGCGTCGCCCAGGTTGAGTGGTTCTATCTCCCTTACAGCGGAATTCGGTTCGTCATCGCCGTTATATAATTTGGAGAAGTGATCTTTCCATATTCTCAGCATCGACTGCGGTTCTACTACGATGTTCCCCTGATCGTCTTTACAGGCTTCGGTTCGTGGCTGGTACCCTTGGGAGGTTTTTTTTACCTTTTGGTAAAATTTACGAACCTCATTCCTGTTGTGACATCCCTCTATCTCCTTGATCGCGCGCTTCTCATGCTCTCTTTTTTTCTGTCTAAGAAGCCGGTGTTCCTCTCTCCTCTTCTGCTCGTAGAGCTCGCGAGCAGCTCTAGTCCTTTTGTGCAGCGCCGTTTTGTATGCCTCTGGTTTCGCTGCGTGAACTTGCCGGCATTAGTCGTCAAACCAGGGGTTTCGCTGTGGTGGCCGTGTGAAACCTAGCACTTCAGAGGCGGCATCTCTGATGGCTGCAAGGCAATGTTGCCACTGGTTTTCAATGCTTAATGCAGGAAGCATAGGACTCCTTAGGAGGTTATTAGAGACTCGATCGGAAAAGGACATGGCAGTCTCTTGCGATTGTAGCCGTCTAACATCGAATCTTCTCACAGTACTTCCTTGTTTTGGCTTGGATCGGGATATCCGTAGCCGTACCTTGGCTACAACGAGGTAGTGGTCCGAGTCGATGTTAGCTCCTCGGAAAGTTCGGACATCCATGATGCTGGAAGCGTGTCTGGCGTCAATCGCAATATGGTCAATCTGGTTGACGGTAGATTGATCTGGAGAAGTCCAAGTTCCTTTGTGGATGTTGAGGTGTGGAAAACGCGTACTGTATACCATGACGTTTCACCCCGCAGCAAAATCTACGAGCCTGAATCCATTGTCGGAAGTGTTGTCGTGCAAGCTGTTCTTCCCGATTATTCCACCAAAGATGTCTTCTCTTGCTAGCTTGGCATTAAAATCGCCCAGGACTATTTAAATATCGTAGCTAGGACACTTCTCATATGTTTTGTCTAGGAGCTCGAAAAACATATCTTTGGTGTTGTCGTCTTTCTCTTTTGTATAGGCGTGCGTGCATATCCGGCTAATGTTGCCGAATTAAGTCTTGATGTGTATGGTCATGAAGCGCTCATTGATGCACATATAGCTCAAAACTTATTGCAAAAGTCTAGCTCCAATGACGAAGCCACATCCAAATAAGCGCTGTTAGTTTTCGTGGTAGCAGTCACCATAGTAAATATCGCAGTTTTTCATCCTCTTTTTGCCCGGCCCAGCCATCGTATTTCCTGAGTATCGGGATGTCTGCTCTTTAGCGGTCTAGACCCTCCGCTAGTTCGTCGGCCGCACGTGGCTGTTAAGGGACCTAACATTCCACGTGCATATCCGAATTTCGTTGTCCCTTATTCGTTTGCGTTGGTTGTCAACAGTAAATCCTTCCGTATCCGAGGCTTGTTGGTGCTTCGCAACTATGAAATCTTTTACGTGGCCAGGAAGACACCCCGACGCCACAACCCCCAACCTGGAGTGCCAGATCCTAAGAATAACGCCAAGGATGGGGAGCCGGATTTAACTGTTCCTTATAGGCCTGGGCTCCGAATAAGTCGAAGGAGCCCTATAAGGTGTTCATTAAGTAGTTCAACCTTGCTGGAACTGTAGAGGCCACTGCCGTCTGGATGAAAGGAGAGGTGCATTAGTGGAAACACCTCTCCCCCTCTCTCGTTTGATGCCCCCAACAACTTTCCACTGGGGTTGGAACCCAATCTCCAGTTGAGGTACTAGGCACCCGATGTTTACCGCGGGTGCACTTGGGCACTACAAAATGTTGACTTTTAAATTTTGTATCGGTCAAATGCAAACATTAAACGTAAGGAAATTGTGAAAATTTTTCTTTTACCACCACCCTCCCCTACAGCACTGGTGATGTAGAAATTTTGATTCAGTAATCAAAAACTTTTAGAAAAGTAACATTTGGTTCTTGTAGACACACCTTGTTTTTGTCTAACTTTTTTGGTCAGCGCTATCAAGAGTCAGTTAAACTTAAACTTCAAAAGTTTTTAAAACACGCGTTTTATTCGATGACGCTCTCTAAAAAATTAAATGAAAAATGCTTCCATCCATAAAATACCAGATTTATTTTTCCACATTAAGAAATTAATTAATTTGAAATTCATAAATAATTTTCCCTCACTTTTCATATTTTCAAAAAAAAACTATTTTTCTAAATTGTAACTATCCTGATAATATAACCAAACCCTACCCCAAGTATTACCCATGTGAACTAAATTCCCACACGCTTTAATCATAATAAATACATTTCCAAAACCAAAGAGATAGTTTCCTTTGCTTGTCTACAATTTTTTGGGTACTAGAGAGGGCGAATTTGAAATTTATGAAATGGTAAAAACCTCAACATATTCACGAACTAGAATGTAGTCCATAAACTACCTAAATTCAGATCCTGCAACGTACTCGCGTATCGTATATATACCGACCGACCGACCGACTAATAACATAACTCTAACTCCTGCAAGTCCTTTGAGGAAGAATTTCAAACAAAATTTTCCTTCACACTGTAACTACATACATAGGAATATATGCACCAGAGTGCCATAGCTGCTGGCACTTTAACCATTTTGCTGAGCAAGCCTCTCAGCCCGCTTGTAGCAGCTCTGTAGGTATAGCGAACAAGAGAACATGTATAGTATAAACCCATCACGCGTATACTAACCAATATTTTACAATTACTCGAGCTAAAAAGTCAAAAGTCTCTCTAACGGTGCTCGACATTGTGATGGCGTGGCGGCAGAGGCGGTGATGGCGGCAGCTAAAGGCGGAGTATGGACGATTAGAGGGGGCAGTAGCTTTGTTATGAGCTCAAGTGCCTCAACTAATTACCATACCGCACATCGTTTGTTGGAAAGAGCTCCAAGTCACGACATGGCCAAAAAAATAAAAAGTGAAAAATCTTCCCCGACCATATCCGCCTCGCTGCTGCCTGTCTCTATGTCTAGCATCCGCGAGCTAACATCGGAGCCACACGACAAAAAGGCTTGCACATCGAACCAGCAGCACGTGAATGACTAGAATGTAGGTCAGCCTTCAGTCAGTGAGTACTTATTTACCAACCGGTGGGGTGGCAGCCCGGCTAAGGATGGCGGTATCCTGCAAAGGATGGGTTTCTATATATACAGGAACCCGAACCACTCTCGCACAAAGTACCGAACCCATCAAATTATAAAGTGCACTAGCGGATAAAATGTTGCACAATCCTCTGTGAATGCTGTGCACACTGCACAATGCTCCTAAGCTGTGCACATCATGTCTCTCTATGGCACACAGCCTCTGCAGCAGATTCAGGTTCAGCTTCTGCATCAACATCAGCATCAGCTTCAGCTTCAACATCAGGAATATGCAACTACATAAGAGCACAGTACGGTATACCCAGGAGGCGATATGGCTGGCATAATGTAAACTCTCGCCTTTTTCATTCTTGTGACTATATGGTTTTCTTTTTTCTACATAAATACTGCATTGTGTTTCTGGGTTTTTCCTCCAACCATCTAACACCACAATCCCCCAAACTCAACCCCAACCGACCCACCCCCTAGAGGACTAAAGAAGTGATATAAATCTTTGAATTTTGGATATCTCAGGAAACATGATGCAAATGGAATATCTAAGCACTGTCTTGAAGGATATGGATATTGAGATTCATGCATACCTAGATCTACCTACTGCTACCGCAGGAAAATAAGACGAATAACAAGCAGAAAAGAAAAAGAAGAAGATGAGGAAAAAGACGAATAATAAGAAAGAATGAAACCATTTTTTTCTCCCTGGGTGCTTCTGGATGATGGCTAAGGAGCGGAAGAAAAGGCAAACACACCAGGAAAAAGGCACAAATGCGACTACAGTCGTCTTTGTTGTCACCACCGCCGCTGTCGCCGTCACCTACCATACTCTACCATATCCTACCATACCTATATAACAGCAAGGACGACACACTGACGACAAGGACAAGGATGCTAAAATGCGAGGATGCAAATTGGCGACCTACTCTCATATGCAAATGGAACTTCACAACTCGAGTGAATGATTTAGAAGAGTGTATTTCCAATGCCCCCATTATTTGTGCCAGGCAGTGCAGTCACCATAGTCACCACATTCAATTTATGGCATAGGTACTCGTCGTACCTTACCTACTGCCTTACCCTAGCCCCTACACTACTACCCAACATCCAGTCTTCCGTAAAGCAGAAGAATGTATTTCTTCACTTTTATGTATGAATGTTTGGCTACCATCAAAAAGATGAATAATGTGGCAACAATGGGGGTTTTACTTTTTAATATTTTCACATAAAACTAACTTTAGGGATTTATAATTTTTGTTCTTGTGCAGATTTTTGATTGTGTTGGTTCCTAGGATCAGTTCTCAAAATTCGTTTCAGTACAATAACTTTTTTCTACTTTAATGTTGGTTGTGTGTGCTTTTGACGGATATGAACAAGTGTACATTAAAGACCACTGTAAAATGATTTATTAAAGAGGACACTCCAGGTGGTACAAACAACACAAAAATTTACATGGGGATATTCAAAAATAAAACGAAAATACTAAGCTGAGCAAAATTATTGTTGACACTGACTTAAGTTTATCTAAAAACATTTAGTGCTTTAACCACTATTTTAAGATTAAAAGAAGAATTATATAGGATGTTTAAATTTTCCAAACTAGATTTTATGTAAAGGGGTACCTAATAGAATTGTGGGATTTAGAACCCCGTGAATGGGATATTCGCAAAAAGGTGGTCTTAAACGTTTAAAAAATTGGTAATGATTAAATAAAATTAACTGATCAGCCTTTAAAATATTGAAGTATTAATTGTTTGGTTTTAATTTCAATCCCAAGTGGGTTATTCGGAAAAAATTGTGCTCAATTAAAAAAAAAAACATCACTTTCAAAGGTTTCTTAAGAGATTTTTAAAAGTTTTTTCAATTTCGTATGGATTTTGAGATATTCGCTTTTGTTTGATGGGATATTGGAAGAGAAGGGATTTTAATTTACTTATAGAAAGAAACTTAACAACTGTTTTAATGACTTGGAAATTGTGTTTGTTTCATAATCTCTTAAAATCAAAGAAATTTGTTTATATATTTATGGGATTTACGGACCTATGGGACATTCGACATGAATTGATATAATTTACTCATAAAAGGCTTAAAATTTGAATCACAGATTTTCCGATTGCTTTGTATTTCAAGCTTTTCTTTAAACTTCAAAGAATTACGCTAACAGATTTATGGGATTTTTGAAAAATTCGCAAATAATTCTCAATATTATTTAAATTTATATAAAATCAAATTTAAATTTTGTATTGTTGTGATAATTTTTTGTGGGATATTCAGTTAAAACTTGATCTTACTCGAAGCTGGAAACACAAGAATCAAAATTCAAATTGTAAAGGAATTTAAAGCTCTTTTTATGCTTATTTAGTGATCTAATTCAAACTTAACACAAAAATCCCTCCTTTTTAAACTGATGGTCTTAACAGCTTTACGTCTAGAATAGGTTTTGGGTATAAGCTGTAAGGTCTTGTAAAAATTATCTTGAGTTCTGGTATTTAAAAAAAAAAAAACTTTGAAAAGTCACCAAACTATGAGGTTTTTGGCTTTATTGAAATTTCAAATTAGTGTTTTCATAATTTCGTTACTGGGATATTTAATGTTAAGTCCAATTTTATTTCTATTGTAGGACAGTCAATTTAAGTACAGCAATATTAACTATGGTGATTGCTACCAAGAAATACAACAGCGCTTATTTGGATGCGGCTTTGTCATGGAAGCTAGACTAACGCAACAAGTCCTGAGCTATACGTGAATCTAACAATTCGGCAACTTAAGCCTGATAAGAAGGATGACAAAACCAAAGACTTGTCCTTTAAGCTCTTAGACAAAACATATGAGCAGTGTCCTAGCTGCGATATTAAAATAGTCCTGGGCGATTTTAATGCCAAGCTAGGAAGGGATGACATCTTTGGTGGAATAATCGGAAAACAGCCTGCACGATACCATTTCCCACAACGGATTCAGGCTGATAGAATCCGTCAACCAGATTGACCATAAATACGATTGGCGCTAGACACGCTTCCAGCATCATGGATGTACTAACTTTCCGAGGAGCTTACATCGACTCGGACCACCACCTCGTTGTAGCCAAGGTAGCATTTCGGGTTTCCAAAACCATCAAGGAAAAACAGGGAGGTGCTGGGAGAAGGTACAAGGTCGAACGGCTATAAACATAAGATATCGCCAAGTCCTTTTTCGACCGAGTTATAAGTAATCTCTCTCGAAGTTCCATGCGGCCAATACAACGTATCGAAAACCAATGGCAACATTGCCAAGATGCAATTAGGGAAGCCGTCTCTGACGTGCTGGGTTTCAAGCAACCACCAACAAGGAACACCTGGTTTGATTAGGAATGTCGGTAGGCCAATGCAGCTGAACAACAGGCACGCAAAGCGGCGCTGCAAAAAATAACGAGAGCTGTTCACGAGCTCTATGACCAGAAGAGATGAGAGGAAAACCGATTTCTCAGGAGGAAAAGGGAGGCCATCATAGGTTCATAAACATAGAACAGAAGGCTGCAAAGACGAAAGCGGAACCGCAGTCAATTCTGACGATATGGAAGGACCACTTCTGCAGACTGTATACCGGCGACGAAGAACCGAATTGCACAATCAGACAGGATGATCCATTTAACATAGAAGACGAAAGCCAACAATCCCGTCCTCCCAACTTACATGAAGTGAGGATTGCCATATCTAAGCTGAAGTCTAATAAAGCCGCAGCCGCAGCCGCTTGAATGCAGAGCTCTTTAAAGCAGCTGGAGATAAGTAAGTTAGGAGCATGCACCAACTTATCTGTTAGATATGGTCGGAAGAAAGCATACCCGATGAATGGAACCTCAGTATTGTTTCCCCGATTTAAGGTCTTATCTGCACCAATTATAGAGGAATCAGTCTATTTAACATCGCAAACAAAATCCTCTCTGCCGTTTAATGTAAACGTCTAAAGCCCATCGTCAAAACCTAATAAGTCCTTATCAGTGCATTTTTAGACCAGGAAAGTCCACAGTCGATCAAATGATTACGGCAGATCATGGAAAAAACCCAAGAACACCAAATCGACACCCACCATCTTTTCATCGATTTCAAGGCCGCATATGACAGCATGTACAGGGCCGAGCTGTATAGTGCCAGGTCTAGTTTTGGCATCCTTGCCAAACTCGTCCGTTTGTGCAAGATGACCATGGAGAATTCACGCTGCACCATAAAGTATGGAAACACTTAACAGAACCTTTCGATGTCAAAGGCAATGCGTTTTGAGTGAAAAGTTCTTTGTGTGAACTACGGCCCCATATGCGTCGAAGGGTAGTGGAGGATAAGATGGATGGGTCACGTGAGCGCATGGAAACCAATGCTCCAGTCCGGAAAGTCTTCGAATCCACACCCACAAGACAGCGCAGTAGAAGAAGACCGCGAATCAGGTGGGGCGCACAAGTGGAAAGTGATCTCAGCCAACTGGAGACATCTAGCTAGGGAACGAGCTAGATGGAGAATTTTGTTGAATGAGGCCCTAAGTTCACACATTACTGTAGCGCCATCTTAAGTTAGTAAGTAAGCCAAGGGAAATATGTGAATATCCCGTATTATGAGCTTAGTATCCCGGAAATGGAACCTAATAGAAACGATTTTTAAACGTAATTCGTATTCTGATCCATAAAGGTTGTATTTAGCTTTTCAAGTGCCTGTTTCTAAAATGTTCTTAAATTTAAACTTTTAAGTGGGATGAGGATAATAAAAAATATTTTTTTTCCAATTTAAGTAAATACCATATTTATTGCGGGACAAAAACTTTATGTAGTACTAGTGCCTATTGACTTACAACTCCCAAACTCTCCTTTTTGCAAGTAATTTCAAGAATTGTCGGGACCTACAGTTTTAATGCCGAATCTTGGAAGATCTATCCATTCGCCCCATAGGCTACACCATTATAATTTTTTGTTGTCAGTGTTCTTTAAATTTTTTACTTTATTCTTTTTTTTTTGGGTTTTCAAGTTGAAATTGTTCAACCACAAGTTAAGATTTAAAGTTAATTTTAAAAATAACAAAACTTGGTGTATTTCCTTAATACACTGCCTTAAACTGTTTACAATAAGTTGAGTTGATGCAAGAAATAAAACAACTGAAATTTACCTCCTCAAAGATTTTTTGTAGTAGTTAAAATGGTAAAAAGGTATTTCATTTATTGAAAAGGTCCCATAGCAGACCTTCAATATTTATGGATATTGTTGACTACTTAATATTCCTCTCGTATACATCGGGGGTTTCATTTTGATTCAATAATGCACACACATTCTCAATTTTTCTCACATCGAATTAATATTTAATGACTGTCTGATTTTGTTCTTCCTTTTTCTTAAATATAATTTCAGATCCAGCGCCAGGCTGTAGGGCACCTGAAATTCGATACATCAAACCAAAGGTTGTTGAACCAACAACGGAAGCATCTTATGTTGACTTTGAAACGACTCAAATTTATCTGCCTGAAGATTTTACCACGTCCGATATTGATTCCATTGAACATATAAACATTGATCTCTCGAATAGCCACACGGATTCGGCCATCAATCCGTATCAAATTGACATGGACGGTGGAGGTGGCGGTGGCATGGGTAATGCTGCGGCCTTGCATGACGACGAGAACGAAGACGAAAACGGAACGGAAGACCCTTTGGCAAGACGACAACGCTTACGAATGGAGCGTAAAATGGGCAAGAAACGTCGTGCAGGTGGCCGCAGGAGACGTTTGGAAAACGAGAATGGTCAGAGTCGTGGAACGGGCAGCGGACGTGGCAGCAGATACAAGCGTCACGCCATTCACAAGGACGATTCACCAGCAGCCGAACATGATAAATGGAGTGGTGCGAAATTGGCTGCCGAAGGTGAAGTCTACTACGTGCATCTGGACGATTTGCTCAATTCCAAGTCCTTAAACAAGGAACTGCGACAGAAACTTCACAAAATGAAGCAAAAGCACCTCAAGGAACATTCGAATAAATGTTCAAGCGGAGGCAGCGGTGACAAAAAGAATACAGACACATCCTGCAAAACAAAACCCAGCTACAAAAATGGTAAAAATGTTAACAAGAACAAGCAGCAGTCGCCTGCAGTTGCCGGGGATGTAGTCGTTGACGGAAATGAGCCAATTCCGAAACAAGCCCCGAATCACTCCACAGACAATGGACCACCCAAACGTCATCATCGTACAAAGAGGTCAACGTGGAGCTTGGGTGGAGCTGGTGGCAAGAAAAACGATCCAAAGGAAGTCCTTAGCCAACGACGACAACAACATAGAGACAATAATAACAACAACGACATCGAAACAACAAATATTGACAACAACGCCAAGGATGATGGCTACTTCGATGGGGGAAGCCTCAGCAGCAGCAGCAGCAGCAGTAGTCAATTGTCAGCTCAGGACGGAGGCAATACCACATTACAAGTTGCTACTACTGGAACTGGATTAAGGCATGATAATGGCACAGCATCAGAATCAGCAGACGGCAGCGAGGCGGGAATTGCAGATAATTTGCAACGGGTTAAGAGAAAATCTGGCAAAACGACAGGAGCTCTCAGTCGTCCCAAGGGTGGTGGTGATTCTGGATCGAAGACTACCAGCCGAAAGGATAAAGGTGAGTAGAAAACAATTGTGCTTTTATGGTATACAACGGTAAATACCCACATACACGTATTCCTGTATAGTTGGATGTGTGGTTTTATTTATAAGGAAGCTAGCAAGCGAAGGCAAAAGGTTATTTAGAGATTGAGAAAGAAATAAGTATACAGTACAGCAGAAGTTTCAAATTTATTTTATGAGGCTAAACGGTAGAGTGAAAGATTTCAAATTAAATTTAAGACACGATTGGGTTGTTGTTTAACCAACGTTGAAGAGGGTTCGATGTTTTGTTAAGACTTCGTATACCTACAAGTATATGAAAAGAGAATTGTACCCGTATAAGGAATTTAAATTATTTCTAAAATGAAATTGCGTTCCTTGTTCCTTTGAGAAACATTGGAAAAATCAAAAGTATTTTGTAAAAATAAAAATAAAACCGCACAATCTATGTTAGGTACAAAATGATAGTTTTTTGTTTGTATCTTTAGAAAAATTCATGGGTGCACTGTGGCGTAGACGTAATTTTTTGAATGTCTGCAAATCGATTTTAAGCTTCATGTCTGTGCATATTAAAGATGTTGCTGAAGGGATTTTCGGTAAGAAAATCGAATGTGATTTAGAATTCAGGATTGTAAAATGTTCTCTGACGTACGGTACATAAATTAGGAGTAATCTGTCAATTTTAATGTGGTTTGTTGCTCTTCTTTTAAACATCATTAACTTTAACTTTATTTGTAAATCAACTTTTAAATTGTATAACCAGTATTTAATTTAAGACTTAAAGAGCTTAAGAACAGTTTTTCTGCCCTTAAGAAATTAAGGAATAAGTTAACGTTAGATCGCGTTTAGTTATATCACCCTGAGATATGTTTTGTACATTTTCTAAAATATTGGCAATCCGTAATAAAAGGTTTTCTAATAAGAGGTTCTATTTTGGTATTTTTAAAACTAGTAGTAATATAAGAGAAAACATTGAATTTTTATTCGTCTATTAAGAAAAAGCTATGCCGTTTGTATTGAAACCAATCTTAGCCAAATCGCCACCAGCGATACTTTTGTAGCAGCTTTTTATCTTGACAAAATTTTTCAATTTTCACATTTGTTACTGCATGTCTTCTATTATTTCATAGTCTTTTTTTAAGGCTTAAAACCGATTGAACAATATCGACATAGACCAAAGGGTGTCTTAATTTGATCTAAAGGTTTTTAACCAAAAGGTCTAGATTATCAGTTAAACACTGCCATCGCCAGAACCAGTTTCACAATTACCGGTGATGAATGTGGCAGAAAAATGGTCAATATTTTTTTTTAAGTGAATTTTAACTGTTTCAAGGCGTTATTGAAGCGTGCATCTGAATATTTAAACAAATGGATTAGTTTTTACTTTTAAAATGGAAAACTTCTTTAAATTTTATAGTACAGTTTCAAGAAGTAAGAGATAGCTAATTTTCTTCAATAGATTATATAGTGCGAAGACAATTCTTCCTGGAAACTTAAAGTACCTCAAAATGTCAGCTTACTCTTTGAAACTCATTTACAAAATTAATCATAAAATTACCTTACGTATGGTCAACGAATTGGGCTAAGCAAAACAATGTAATAAGAAATGCTACCAAGCTGGCTTCCATTTTAACCTTTCAAGTATTTATCGAATCTTGGTGTTAAGTACTGCAGCCAGGGAATTTATTGATACTAATAAATGTCTTTATACTTGTTCTTTTAACCTGAAAGATGTATTCAAAATAGTTAATAGGCAATCATTGATCCACAAGCTTTCAAGTAAAAAGTTATCAACCAAATTCATACAACTCCATGAGAAGATGCTTGAGAACAATATAATACAGTCGGAGTTCCTCAAGGGTGTGGTTTAAGTCCTTTGCTATTTTCATTATTTAATTAATGATGCTAAAAATCACATCTCAGGAGGTATTACGATAAGTGATGTTGATATTAAGGTAATCCTTTAAGCAGACGATCTCGTAATCATGTCAGAGTACCCTTTTACTCTACAGCTTCAAATCCATAAGTTACAAACAAAAGTACTATTCTCTCAAAATAAATAGCTCAAAATCTAAAAAACTGGGTTCATGATGCTATCTCAGAGCACAGCAAATTCAATCTTCAACAACGAATTCTTAAGATACGTTTTGATTGTGATTACAGATGAGTCAGAAGACTGATTTAATCAAGCTGTTTTTGAATGACTTTTCGATTGCATTGCAAAGCGAAAAGTCGAAAAATTGAAACTTTCTTTATGCGACTGTATAGATTATACGAGAATTGTATAGAAAGAGTTTCTTTTTCAACGTCAGGGAGTTTTTATTAACAATAAAGTCTTATCTTAGGTGGAAGCAACTATTTCGGAGATGAGTTTTCAGTTTCCGAAATGTGCTTGATTTTCAAAGTCTTACAGTTTTACAAATCTTACAGGAAATCCGAAGACTCTATTTAAATTTAAGTTTTCCTTCGTTAGAAGAATTGATCAATATTTTGAATAGTGACCGTGGTTGGAAGCCTCTTTTAGGATATATAGATATATAGATATATCGATCTAAAAAAAGCTGAACCATTTTCGAAATTTCATTCTTCTTCTTCTATCCTCCTGGAGCATAGGGCGGCAACCAGTTCCTTTCATTTCTCTCTATTCCTAGCACGATACCTCAGCTGTGACTACATCATGGCAGATAATCTCCATGTTTTTCTTGGCCTTCCAGGCCGCATTCTACATTGAGGATTCCATTGAAAGCACTGCTTTGCTATGTTGTCGTCCGGCTTCCTCAGTGTATTGCCGATCCAACGCCACTTTCTCTGCGCCATGTCAACATCCACTTTTGTTTGCCCCATCCTGAGCCACAGTGCATCGTAAGATATAGTTTGTGCCCACCGGATGTTCAGGATGTATTGTAGATAGAAGTTTGCAACCTTCTCAAGATGTCAGCAGAACACTACGTTTCGCAAGCATAAAGCAGAACGGATTCTACGTTGGACTCAAAAACCTTTACCTTGGTACGGAGCGCTATTTTCCTGGAGTTCCACACTTCAGAAAGCATTCCGAATGCACTACAGGCTTTATTTATTCTATTGGTGACATTCAGGTCCGTTCCACCATCGAGTGCCAAATAGCTTCTCAGATAGTTGAACTGAGTGACCTTTTCTACAGCCACTTGTCTCACAATAACCTTTTGTTGTTGGTTTCGGCTGGTGTGTATTATTTTAGTCTTACTGGCATTAATCCTTAAGCCAGCCACCTTCCCATTTTGTTGAAGAAAGTGCCACCATTGGCTGAGGTCCTCATTTCTGTTAGATATTAAGCATACTTCGTCGGCATAGTCCAAATTGCTTAGTGTTTCCTTCAGGCGCCATTGGATACCCAGTCTCTCGTGATCACCCACCGTAGCAGTCATAACATCATCAATAGCGAGCAAGAACAGAATCGGTGACAATGCATCACCCTGTCTCACTCCAAATGCGGCAGAAAGCTGTTCATTGTGCAAAACGAAACACCTTCCGTTGTTGTAAGTCTCTAGCAACAAGCGATCTCCAGATAACATCACGACTAACGCTATCGAAGGCCTTTCCAAATTTGGCGAACATAAGGTTAAGCGGCGATTGGTACTCCGGCGATTGTTCAAGAATAATTCGCAAGGTGTTATTGTGGACGACACATGATCGGCCACTGCGAAATCCAACTTGATGCCTCTTGACCGTAGACTCCATCTTAGATTTTATCCTCTCGAGAATGATGGCTGCCATTAACTTTAGAAATACGGACAGAATAGTGATTTCACACCAATTATTGCAGTTTTTAAGATAACCTTTTTTTGGTAACTTTCTTTCCATTCCCTGAGAAAGGTTTCGTTTTCCCAAACAGACTTAACAAGTGGCAACAAAATACCGGTAGCCGAGTCCGGGTCTGTTTTGAGGAATTCGGCAGATGATAATTTGCATTCGCATTCTGGTCATCGTTCAGCAATGTACAGAAGTGCTGCTTCCATCTCTTCCATTGACACTACTATTCGTGTCACGAACAGGATGGTTGACAATATTTTGTTGGCCTACAAGATCTTTAGTGATTTTGTACAGCATCTTCGTGTTACCTCTTCTAGCAGCTTTCTGCCAATTTGTCTAATCTGGCTCTCCTATCTGCTGCTCTATGCTCACTTCGCGAAACCGTTTTCTGATGACCATCAGTTTTATTATTTATATTTATTTTGAGTGCTCTGCGGTATGTAATTTTGTCCCAGGTGTCTTGGGATAACCACAAATCTTTATCTCTAGATTGCGTCGGTACCGTTTCAAAACCAACTTCAATAAAAACCCTTTTTACCGTGCCCCAAAACGTCTCAATTTGATCATTTGCGTTTAACCTTTCATTTGACACCTTGTCGTTAAGATTTTTTTTTAAATCACGACAAGTATTTGGGTCACTAAAACCGATTGTATTAAATTATTGTCTGGTTGCCGTGTCTGAACGTCTCTGGATAGCGGCTATTTGCTGTCAAATTGTCGCTAATAGCAGATGATGGTCGCTTCCTGCATCTGAACGTCTCTAGTTCCTCGCATCGCAAAGTGATTTCCTCTATCTTTGGAGGAAATTTCATCCATTCAATAAATTACTGTATTTTTTGAAAACCTGAGTTAAGAGCTTTCCCTTAAACGTTCAAAATTTGTACTACGATAAGCTTTGGTTCTTAAAATTTTATTACAGATTAAATGTGGAAAGAAATTTTTTAAAAAACACTCAATATTAATTGTAAGGAAAACCTGTGCTAGGACTGTATTGAAACTGCTTGCCACATTCTGTTCTTCTTTATTTTAAGTGAGCAAATTAAGTCAAAGAATATAACAATCTTTTCAATTCACTGACTTTTCTTAAGAGAAAAAATTCAATTCCAATATTGGAAATTTTGGTATTTGATTGATGTTATTTTCAAATTATAAAACAATCGCCTAAAAAACATCCTCAATTCACTTCTCCATCCTCATCAATAATACTGATTAATTTTATTTCAATACCTATATTTTTCACAGGAGCATTTGAAGAAGAAGGTGGTTACTCACCCGTCCATCCAGATGAAGAAGAATCCGAAGAAGAAGAAGTTGAAGAAGCCGATTCAGACGAACAAGTTCATTTCACAGAAGTTTCCGAAATACGTTTCCCTGGTGAAATTGGTCCTCTTGGTGACCGCCGCCTTTGTAAAATACGTTGCATCAAAGGCAAATGGGTGGGCCCGCTTTGTGCTACAAATGAGGAGGGTAAGTAAAAGTCAAAAATAAAAATTTATAATCAAATAAATACATATACATAAATTATTATCAATAAAATGCAAAAAATACATAGCAATAAATTCAAAGAAATGAAAAAATCAATAAAAAAAAAACAAAAATATTTAAACTTAAAGAAATGCAAGTTAAACTGCCAGAAAACTTTTATTAAGTAAAATAGTCAAACACAACAAAAAAAATAAACTTAAATATTAAACAAAACAATAAATTAACTGCCAATTAATCAAAAAAAAAAGAAAAAAATAAACAAACAAAAATAGAAAAAGAAAAACTTATTTCACAAGAAAGTAAAAGAAGAAAATCCATTTTATTCATGTTAGATACTTACCGTTAGATAAAAGTAGCTCATAGTGTTAAACGAGACTGTGTGTGTTTGTAGAATTTAAATTCATATTTAAATTAAAAAACAAAACATACGAAAAACCAAAATAAAAAAATATAAAGAAAGAAAATAAGTAAATAACATTTTTCCCTCTGAATTAATTTTAGCCAGAGAATAAACTCAAGTAATATTGTGAAAAACCAAAATTGATGTTGTTTCTTTTTATTCATCTACTTCAACATCATTTTTTGTTTTTGTTTTTGTTTTGTTTTTGGTATTTCATTTATCTACCCACGTTTTATTGTTTTAATTTGTGTTTATTGTTTGTTTTCTTTCTTCGTTTCGTTTTATATACGAGGAATTTTAAGTACAACGAAAAATTTATAAACAATTTGGCATCACTTGCAAAATCATTTCTCTCACTCTCTTTCAATCTCTTTCTCTATCTCTCTCTCACTCTAACTCTATCATTTGCTATTTGATTTTGATTTTAATCAAATTTATTTATATTTTATTTCTTTCTTTTTATTCTTTTTTCTCTCCCTCCCTTCTTCTGGTTGTGAATGTGCATTGGTACCCACGCGAATCATTTTTCCAAAATTCAATCAAACCGAAACAACCAAAAAATCAAAAATCAACCAAATCTAAAATCAAAAAATCAAACAAACAAAACAAACAAACACAACAAACAAAACAAAAAACGCTTGTTGCAGATGAACATGGACACATCAAATTTCAACCGTTATACAAAAGCTGTCACGTCAATCGAATCCCGCCGCATTTACTCTTGAGCTACCGCAACATCTCTGTGGTAAGTTTTATATTAAAAAAACGATATGAAAGTTTATATTTTTATTTTGTTTGCATCTCTTTCACACCACCCCATCCACCCACCGCCCACAAAAATGAAGCTTCAAACGAAATATGAATAAATAAACAGAAAACAAAACTAAACCACATCGCAAATAACGGTTAGAAAAACGGGTCTAAAAGCACATGTTAAAGATTCAAAGATGACAGCCAGGGTGTAGTAGTAGGGTGCAGAAGTATTAGGGTATAAGGGTTGGGGTAGTTTTCGTAGAACGGGAAGACAGAAAGGGAACAAAAAGGTTCATACAGGTTGAGTTTTCACTTTTGTTTTTCTTTTGTCTTTCAGTTCCAGTTTGTTGAGCTGAGCGCTGCGCTGGCTGGCCTAACGCTAAGGGTTGGAGTTTGAGTTGGAGATGAGTGGATGAGCAACAAAATAACTTTTGACAAGATAAGCATAACAAATTGGAATTTATTAATCAAAGGGAAGAAGAAAAAACAGTTACAACAAAAAAGAATGGTAGAAGAAATATGCCCTCGTTTAAGGTAGAAAATGGCTTTACAAAGTCCTTAAAGTCCTGAAAGTCCATCACCTCAACTACCACCATCACCAGCACCACCGTAATTGTACCGCACCATACGCACCGGTTGGCTGTGGTTGAGGGTAAGGGTGGTTAGGGTGGTTAGGGTGGTTAGGGTCCTTGTTTGTAAACGTGAGGAGGTGATGCTGGTTGGGGTAATTCCTCTATTGTGAATAAGAAAAGAGGACTTCTTCATTCTTGGTGTTATTATGTATCTAGTTATAATAGGAGCAGGCCAGGGGTTGTGTAGCTTTTCACTCTTTTCACAATCTTATGGTCACTTTATTATCTGAGTGGGCTAAATTAATTTAATAGCATTGCCGACACAATGAGATTAACTTGTCGAAAAACTGTGGAGCATTTTAATATTTTTTTTTTGTTTTATTTGTTGTTAGCTTTTGTTTCTTTGTTTTGTTAAAAGTTATGTAAAGTGACATTTGAAATGGTAGTTAAGTTTCTTTTTTGTTTTGTTGGTTGTTTTTCTATGGTAAGGGTGAGGTTAAGGGTTGAAAAGATGTTTTTGGTTTTAAATGATAAGAGTGTCGGTTTATAATTAAATAATAATTGTTTGTGTTTTTGAAATTAAAACGATCAGGGATGAGTTGGAGATTGTGTCAAATTTGTATGAAGAATTTTCAAGGGAGTTGGTAGGATCTATTACCTACTTATTTAATGAAAATTTAAAATGCCTTGGGTACCTCGCTTACGGCATTTTTTTAAACGGGTGATATTTTAGAGAATACTTGTGGGGACTTCAGAATCATTAATTTTTAAAAATCTTTTGACATATCTGCAACCTTGAATAGAAGGACTTACATTTTGATGGATTTGTTAATTTTTCAGTTTAAACCTTTGTTCCTATTACTTCACCTTGTCAAAAGGGACATCAATGACCTTTAGAGAGGAGATTACTTTTTGTTAGTAGTGATTCCATTTTAAGGAATTTTGTCTTTCCCTAGATTTCCATCATAATAAATAGAACCCAAATATTTTGAAACATTTTTATCTTGATTGGCTCCATATGGAGAATGAATCCAAGAAATTTATAGAGTCTTTAATTTTTTACTAAGTGTATAAAACTTAGTAAAAAAAGCTAGTACCCGTAGCGTGATGGTTTGTGCGTTGGACTGTCATGCAAGGAGTCTTGCTACCTAACTTTTTTCACGGGTGCTGCCTCTTGCAAGGAATCTTAAAAGACTAATTCTTGTCAAGAAAAGTGCTTTCTCAAATTTGGCTTTCGGATTCAGCATAACAACTGTAAGTCCTTTACAGCTCTGATAACATAACTCGCACACAGGAATGGTTGAGAGTTGTAAGTCACTAGGCCCTGGTTTCTCATTGCTTATTTATTTTTATATAAATGCAGTACACATTTTAAATAACATATCTGAGGCGGTCAGTTGACATCGTAAAGTTTTGAAGTTCTGTATGGCATGCTGCGCTATCCTGCATGAAACAGAGGTCGTTAAAATCCAAATTTTTAGTTTTTTGATGATGATCATTTTCTAATTCAACGTGCTTTAAGTTCTATACTTCAAAGGACAATTCGAAGTTAGTTAACAGAGCCTCAAACTCCTAATCAATAGTTATTTTTTAAAGAATCACATCTTTGATAACGCTACATAACACTCATTGTAGAAATAAGTTTTTTTTTCAATATTCCCCAAAGCTGTTCAACCAAAAATGATTTTTTACTCTGAGGAGGTTAAGTACTGACATTTATCAAGATTTTGAGCTAGAAAAAGCAGTTAGTGTAAAAACAAACTTTAGTTTGAAAAGAATCTACTAAAAGGAAAACCTTTTTTTAGTGTTGGTTTGCCTCGAGGATACGCTTTGTTGGCTATTTTATTTTTTCATTTCTTTAATGCCTTACAGAAGCAAATACTTAAAATATAAATACAAAAATATAATAAACTATAAATTTTGTGCTTAGTACCCGTGGCATAATTTTAAGTGCGTTTGACTGTTATACCAAAAGCCTAAGGTTCAATATCAACTTGCGCCATTTAAAGTTTTTTCACTGGTACTGCCTGTGGCAAATAATTGACAAATCCTACAAGAGTATTTATTGTCATGGAAAGTGCTTTCCATCTACCATCGACCAAATTTTTACTCTACGCCAAATCTTGGAAAAGACCCAAGACCACAGGACTTCGACAAGGCGATGCGCTGTCATGTAGCTGCTTCAATATTGTTCTTGAAAGAGTGGTGCGCAACACCAACGCCAATGCAAGTGGAACCATCTTTCAAAAACCCACTCAATATCTTAGATATGTAGATGACGTCGACATTATGGGATGAACCAAACGAACAGTGACAGGTGCTTTCTCTAATGTCGAGTCTGAGGCGTAGAAAATGGGTCTTACCATTAACGAGGACAAAACGAAGTATTTACTGTCGTCAAATAGAGTCGATTTACACCGTAGACTTGGTCATAATGTGACAATTGACAGGTACATCTTCGAGATGGTAAACGAATTTGTTTATCTGGGCACTGCTGTTAATTCTGAAAATGACGTCAGTGCAGAGATCAAACGCAGAATTACAATTGCTAATCGCTGTTTCTTTGGCCTAAGTAAGCAGTTGAGGAATAAGGCCCTACCGCGAAGTGCCAAAGAGACACTGTACAAAACCTTAATCATCCCAGTCTTGCTGTATGGTGCAGAAGCATGGACCCTCTCCCATGCGGATGAAGGATTTCTTGGTATCTTTGAGAGGAAGGTTATGCGTTGCAAACGATCTATGGTTCGGTTGGTTTCGACAGACAAAGTAACATCTGGCTGAGAAGATTTAATCAGGAGTTATACGAGCTGTACAGCGACTTGCCACTGGTCAAAAGACTGTGTGTACAACTCTTAAGATGGCTAGGACATGTCGAACGAATGAACATCGAAGCTCCAGCTCGTAAGGTATTCAACGCCAAGCCTGAAGGAACAAAAAGCAGTGGCAGGCCTTATCTTTGGTGGAGTGATCAAGTTGAGGCCGACGCACGTCAACTTAGTATTTGAAACTGGAGACAACAAGCTAGAAATCGAGTAAGCTGGCGAAAGTTATTACTTGAGGGCCAGGAGCCCAATATACACTCTAGCGCCAACTAAAATAAAGTAGACTAAAGGAAGAAAAGTGCTCTCTCAAAAAAACAGTTCCGATCCGGCTTAAAAGCGAGGTCTTCTCCATCAATGACAATATAACTCACACACAGGAATGTTTGAGAGTCGTAAGTCACTTTGTAATAGTTTATTTTTAATACAGCTTATAAAGGGTTTTTCAATTGGTCGGGTAGATTTTGGCGTTCTGTGGTGGCCATTTTGTTTTGGTGACATCTGTCAAATCTTTTTTTTTTATCATTCAGTTACTTATGTCAAATCATCATGGCAAGTTACACGATTAAACAGCACGTTCAAGTGATATGATTTTATTATCTGGTGGCAGTTCACAGTCGACTCTTCAACGTTTGGTGGCCAAATGTAAGGCGACCGATTCATCCAACACTCGTACGTTCAAGGAACGCAAAATTGGCCGATAACATCGCCGCGGTCAGTGAATGTGTACAGCAGGAGCCGAAGCAGTCTGTTCCTTGCCGTACACAAGAACTCAGCCTTTTGCAGACTTCAACTAGGCGAGTTTTCCGTCGGGACTTCATCTTACACCCGTACAAGATCCAACCAACCCAGGAGCTCATATTTCATGACCATAGACACCGCCACGGCGGCGTCGTGCCGTGTCATTTGTTCACTGACTGGACTTCGGAATTGTTTAGAAGAGGACCCCAATTTTCGCCGACAAATCATCTTTAGTGACGTGGCGCATTTTTGGATGAATGGCTGTGTTAACAAGCAAAATTCCGGTACATGGGTAGACACCAACCCACGAGTTGTTCACCAGGAGATAATGCATCCTGAAAAACTTACCAGTTAGTGTGGATTTTGGGCCTTCGCGGCGGTCCGTACTTTTTTGAGAACGGCGTTAGTAAGCCGGTCACCTCCAATAGTGAGCGCTACATAACGATGATATAACTAATTAATTATCAAATCAAGCCATATGGACCTTGACAGCATGTGGTTCCAGCAGGATGGTGCTACGAGCCATACAGCAAACACTGCGACTTCTACACAAAACAACTACTCGTAATTATTGAAAAACCGTTTACAAATGCTAAGCAACATTAAAAACCAGAAGTATGATTTAAATTTTGGATCAGTGTCATTTTCGGAGGACTATTTGGATTTTATCCTGATACAACTCCTGTCACAAAATTTTGTGGATAAGAAATCAAAAATATGCATATACAATATATACAAAACATATTAAACAAATTTTAATTCGTCAGCTGTTTGGAAAGTTACAGAAATATTGAATTACATAAAATTTATTTAAGTAAATTTAAAATTAGTTCTATAGAAATGTTATGTGTTGCAACACTTCACTATGATAAAGCCACAAAGTGTCAAAACGTTTCCAATTCTAAGACTGAAAGCCTCAAAAGTGACTTTCAATACTCGAATAAGAGCCAAATCTCTATCCGCAGAAAAATTTGTCTTCACCGAAGTGATTCTACAGTAGATGTTGTATTAGACTTATAATAAAATTTAATATTTATTTAGTATTTATAGTTTGGAAAAATAAATATTTTCAGAAATTTTGAAATATCAAACTTCATTAACATTTCATTTCATGAAAATATCTGTTAATATTTTTTTCTAAAATCATGATTGATTTTTAAAAATAATTCAGTTTAAATTAATTTACTAATTAATATTTTTTAATAATGCTTTGCTGTGTGGTGATTAAAGAACGTGAGTAGAAATTTCAACTATGCATATCGCTGTCGCATATTTCACGTCATATTCAAACTTTCTTACCATTTCTAATGTCAGCATATTTCTAAGAACATTTGGTCACGTCATGTTTTTACTACTGATCAATCATTTAGGTAACTTAAGAAATTATTTATGCTCCTTATATGTTTTCATAAATAAGGGACTACTTTCTTGAATCTACTATTTTAGAGTCATTTCATCGAGCTTAATATTTATACCATCGACACAATAAGTAAAAAAAATAATTTATTTTTAAAAAATCATGAAGCACAACATCTCGTTTTTTTGACGCTATCAGATCTCTTCCATATTTTGGTAATTCACTGAAAACTTCTAAAGTTCAATCACCTTCAGAAATGCATCTTGAGAGTTTTCATTGAAAAAAAACCGTTCGAAAAGTCTACATTATGATTTTCAAAGAAAAAAAAAGTTTTTAAATTATTTAACTCATTTTAGTTTGCTTCCATAACCTCTTACTCATTTTTATGCCCTCAAAACAAAAATATCATAACCTTTTATACTACTTTATGAAAATATCATCCCCAAGTCCGTGGATGTTGTATAACAAAAGAATAATAGTTAAACAAACAAAATATAAATAAAAAGCAAACATCGTGAATAGGTAGTTGACTCAATTGACTTTGGTAATAGTTTCTATTTCTATTTCTATCCATTCGTTCGTTCGTCGTTCATTGTTCTCTATATTCATTTATTTATTTTCTTCTTTTTTTGTTGTTTGAATTGTTATTTTCGTGTTCAAACATCGAAAACCATATCAAATCGATTTACGGATTAATTTAAATCCCATTTGCTTGCCATTCATCTAAATCGACTTTAATCCAACATGCAACCGCCATTCACTATTAATATCTAAAGCTTTCCCAAAGAAGAAAAACAACATACACATTTATGCTTTCGCGTGTGCTTCTGCATACAGTTTTTATAGCATACTCGTAAAGAGGAGTCAAAAAATCAACAGAAAATTCAACCTAAACCTATCCCAACCGAACCGAACCCATCCGGCTCGAGCCCCCATTTCAATTCACACACACAAAACTCTCCCAACTTGTTCTGAATCTGAATCTGAACTGAACCCATACTTGCACTTCACATCGATATAACGGTGCACAAAACTTTTCAATCACTAAAGCCGTCTATAGATAAATCCTCGAACATTAATATTCCCATCTCACTCTATGCGAAACAACACACTATATAAACAACAATCATCAACTCTATAGAGAATCGACTACAACAAGAACTACGTTAACAACAACAAAAATACACGAGACAACACCATTTCTCACTTTATATAGCATAGTTATAGGGGTAGTAGGAAAACATCCTTAGAGCTTCGAGCTTTGAACACACTCATCCATCGATACCATCCAAACAACAATCCTCCTATCCTCCATAAGCATTATACGATTTCTTGCTTCTTCGTTTTGAATAACGGTTGAAACTCATCAGCCACCTTAACTCTTTCTCTCTCTCTTTTTCCCACTCCTTGAAAATATCGTATAGAACGTTGGCTGGGATTTACCACACGGTCATTCGCTGCAAGCTCGCTGTAAAGATCTCGGCCTCTATAAATTGCTCGGCGAGTCACGAGTGCTATGCTCTAACGGTCTCTGGGCGCCGCGTATGCCCTCTTGCGTCCCCACAACACTCCTAACAAACTTCTCTGACGATAGTGCACCATCGATCCGGATAAAAATTGGTTCCGGCTCAGGGGCTTTTGAGCCGTCCGGAGTTTTGGCCGTTCTACCCAGCAGCACCATCCACATGGACTGTATGTATCCGAGAGCTCGTGGTACACCCGAATGGACCTGGACCAGCTGGTACATGCAATACAATACGGGTAGGTTGATCTGGCGAGTGAAGTGAATCATTTCATCTTAATTAAAACAACTCATTCTCCCCTATTTTCCCTTATCCACCAATACCAACCCAAACTAACCCTCCACTATTCACACCCTTAACTCTCTTGTGCTTATATTGGTTATATTTTAGGTTGGTCGACAGTGCACGAGGAAAAATCGACGAAATATCGTTTGACCATCAAGGATATTCAGAGCAGTGATTCGGGTACATTCACTTGCACTTCGCCGCGTGGCCTAACTAACAGCATTTCAATTATTGTGGCAACATCAACATGTCCACAGCTAACTGAGCCCGCTGCACCGTTGTCATTACGCCTCGAGGGCAATAAGTTGGGTCAGCGAGCACTCTATAGATGTCCCCAAGGCTATCGTGTAGAGGGTACTGTAAATTCAACCTGTCTGGCTTCAGGTAATTGGTCTACACCACCACCTACATGCCAGGCGGTCCAATGTCCCCGACTGATACTCGAGGATTCGCATCTTAGTCTCGTCGAGCTGAATACATCGGCCTGGGGACGAGCGGTATTTAAGTGTCAGTGGGGCTTTAAATTGAACGGACCGCCAGGATTGGAGTGCGAGCCGAGTGGCGTTTGGAGTGGACCAGTGCCAAGGTGTAGAGGTATGTATAGCATATGTTTATATAGGTGTAATGTTTGTATGACATTGCGGGCAATTCAAAAAAAAGGTAAATTTCACCAGGGTTACAAAAACAATTCAAAAATATTCCATATCTTGGAAATTTAAAAATTTGTTCAATATGTATACAATTTTAATTTATCCTTAAGTCCAATAAAAGTGAAGAGTGAGAAAGGATCTCATGGTATCCTGGCAATGAGAAACCGTTGTAAAAGTTTTTTTTACATTTTAAAAACAGCACACCTACCATTTGACTTAAAAAATATCAGCTGAAAATACATAGAAAAGTCTTAAGCGCACAGACCCCAGATTTTTTTCTGACATATAAAAATGTCCTTACAAAATAGTACTGGGATACAAATTGCCATATTTATGGTAAAGACCAGCTGGAATTTTGGACATCAATAAACTGGTAGTTACGGAATAACTCATTCAAAGAAGGAAGGTTAGGTTAGGTTAATTTTAAGTGGCTATCTGCGATGGAGGAGGAAAGACACTTAGGCCTGTTCAATGGCGCATTGTGATACCACATGAATCTTAAGACCTTATTCTAAGCTCAATAAACCCAATTTGAGTCCCCCACAAAACGTGATAGTCTGATTATTTTAATATGATTGAGATCGACTAGATCGTATAGTTGAATTTTCTTAGGGAAGTCTTGCGTTTTTGAGCTAGAAAAGGGCATGAGCAGAAGAGGCAAAGAACTGTTTAATCCTCTTCTTTATCCATGCAGCTTCAGCAAAAGTCATTTAAGAATACTCGTAGCCGGGTAACGTGCTTTAATATTATACTGCGCCCGATTATGACACCAATTTTCGACCTTATATGCGATCTGCTTAGAGATATCAAGCACCTTGAGAAAACACCTTATATGTGGTTATGTTATTCGTTATGCTTCTTGCATTGACAAAAAATTACATGAAGCAATTTGTATACCAGCATTAGCCAAAAAATCACTGATATTTCGGTCAGAATCTAGCATTTTTTAGTCACGAAATATTAAATTTATAAGGAGCTACGAAAATTATCCTGCAAGCATGACTTTCTTTCCTAAAGTGCGTTAAATTAAAACATTTCATAATACTCTGACCTTAGGACAAGCCAAAATCACAAAAAAGGAAGAACCACCGAATTTTCTAGTCGTTGAAGTTAATTTCTAAATATAACTGAAGCTTTTACACTGGACAAAGACGCATTTTTTCCATACGACCGATTACTGACAACCGTCTCAACTACTGGAATGTACAGCAACAGTGCCTTCGCATTCTTATCGGTATGGTCTATGTAATTCAACAAATTTTAAACATAAGTAAGATACCGTCGTGTGTGCTATTATAAGTTTACTATCATGGTACGGATTTTAACCGTACAGATCAAACCATGGTGACTGAAACAGGAATTTTTCTAGAAAACGGCCGATTTTTTTAAAGTTTTTCTCTCTCAGGGGAAGATTTGAAAACTTGTTCTTATGATGCTTTATCGCACAGTAAATGTTGTTTTGCAGTTTTTCACTGTTTTGACGGGGTGGACGGCGGCGGCACGGCGATGTCCGTACAACTCGTTATTAAACCGCCACTTTTTGCACTGGAGGCAAATAATATTTACATCTGCTTGCCAAGTTTCATGATCTGAAAGGCACATGACAAATAATCATAAAAGCCTTTTAAAGAATGTTCCTAGTTTTTTAGGAAACGTCATCTTTAACTCAAACCACCTTCCAAGAAGTTATCAATTATTATGCTTTTTATGGACTTTTTAAAGTATTAGCCAAATTTTTTTAAGACGGAACGCTTTTTTTCGGTTTCTAATAAATGCAGATTTGTGAAATCAAATATTTTCAGAAATATCAATACCACTCGTTAAAATCTTAAAACATTAAGCTTATTG
This sequence comes from Eupeodes corollae, assembly GCF_945859685.1. Lineage (NCBI taxonomy): Eukaryota > Metazoa > Arthropoda > Insecta > Diptera > Syrphidae > Eupeodes > Eupeodes corollae. The sequence goes on along the minus strand of NC_079149.1, from coordinate 29,114,972 downwards.
CCTTCATTCTCACTTTTTTACAAAACTGAATATCCTATATTTACTTACCGTATTAATTAAAAAAATATAGACTTCTGAACTTCCATAATTGTTCTTGTCAGTAAAATCATCAAAGAACCAGTCTCACCTACGACACCTTTATAACTTTCATAAATTAGGAGAAGAAAGACTTGTTTTTGGAAGTTTCTGTTTTTTTTTTTTAAATTTTAAGGTTTAAAAGACAAAGTACAAAACGGATTTTAGAATCTTACAATTTCAATTTTCTAGCTTAGCCACCTTCAAAAATCAGCTTAGTTAACTAAAAAAATGGTGTCAAAAATTTGATTTAAATTTGTATAGTTTTTCCTAAGTGCAATTAAGCCACTTCTCTAATTAATCTTGAAAATTTGAAGCTAGAAAGCAAAAGCACCTTATTTTTTTAAAATTAAGTCGAACTACCCCAAAAATTACACTAATGAACATAAAAAATAAATAGTGCCGATTTTTAACACTAAAATTGGTAAAATCTTCACTGCAAAGCAAATGCCTCCTAAGACTGTGTTCACACTAAAATCACTTTAAACGACTCATTTTGACTTTTCATTATTTTTTCTCGCTCCCACTCATTTACAAAATAATGTTTCCGTTTCACTTTTCTGTATCTTTTTAAACATCATGTGAAAGTTAGAGAGACAATCTTGATGTGTCAAAATTAGTCACCTTAAAAGATTCTAATGTGAAAACTGTTCTTAAATTTCTATCTGTCCTATTTATTTTTGACGTTTAAATTTTTAGATGACTGTTACCATTGAATGGTCTTAGATTTGATGAACATGTAGGCTAAATCAGCAGGATTACATTAATTGCAAGCCAGAATTATTGATCTATAAATCGAATGATTAAAATCATTGTATATTAAACTCATGTGGGATTTTGTTTAAAAAGTAAAATTCTACTTACACTGGTGAAATTCACCTTTCAAATGGTTATAAACTCTTCCTTTTGCTATTCACTTTGAAGAGTTTTAGCTAAAATTTAACCGTTTTAATTTGATTTTTGCTTCTATAATATACGTATGTATCTACCTTCCTACCTACCCCCCTCTTCTCTCTTTTAATCTCTCTCTCATAGCTATCCAATGTCCGGCACCACTAGTACCACTCAATGGCCGCATCGGTGGAACCAGTGGCTCGAGTAGTCATCGTCGCTACGCTGTCGGTGCTCTAGTGACGTTTAGCTGCAACGAAGGCCACCTGCTGGTAGGTGAGGCAAGCATTGTCTGCACCGAAACTGGATTCTGGTCCCATCCGCCACCATTCTGTAAGTACAGTGGCACATCAATTGATCTCTTCCTTCCGACGCAGAGACACTCAGAGGCGCATTTCATCTTTGCAGGCAAATCTCAGTGTCCGTATCCGGGAGATCCACCAAACGGACTAATAGCGCCGCTCAAATTCAATTACGATTCCGGTGACTTCCTCAGCGTTCAATGTCGGCCAGGTTTTGTTGAATATAGCCCAGCCGGGCCACCAGAGCGTCCAAAATGCCTACCCGATGGCAATTGGTCGGGACCTGTGCCGCAATGTCGCAGCTACGAGGATGTGTAGCTCCTAAGGTATCGACAGAGTGCCACCGAGGAGGCCAATGCCACAGCAACGGCGGCAGCGGCATTGGATTGACAGTGCCAGTAAATTGGCACTGAAGGCGGAATGTAAAACGAAAAAAAAAGCAAAACAAAGTAAAAAAAACAGAAAAAGTTAAAAAAAAATAGTAAAAAAGGGTGTACAGTTAGATAAGTAAACAAAAACAAAAAAGGAGTAGAACTGAAATTACACAACAAAAAAAAGAAAATAAGAATAAAAAGTAACAAAAAGCCTGCACAGTTTAAGAAGATCGGGAGAGGGAGAAAGGTTATTTAAGGGAAAATGATTGTTCGTTATTAAAATGAGATTTTGAAATTTTTAGTTTTGTACTTCATGATTGTAAAATTGCATAAGCAGGGTGATATCTAGATAAACAAAATAAAAAAAGATAAAACAAAACAAACAAAAATTGAATAAAACATTCAATTTTTATCTTTTCTCCACAAACACACACATACTCATTCACTATATTCTATATACATACATATATATATATATAAAAATACAAATACAAAAACAAAAAAATCTTTCACACATAGCCACAGGAAATTAATTAGCACAGCGCGTTCATATATATTACCTATACATAACATACAATACATACTTTTTACATTTTACATACATTTATTTATTTACAACGAAAAACGACTACAATTGTTAACAAATCTGTTTACACTTAAAGTCACTTGAATAAGGTTTATTTTAAATTTAAAAACGAAGAAACTAAATGGTATAAATTCGATTAGAAAACAGAAATATCCTTAACTCAATTATAACTTCTAAGTAATTGGTATAAAACTACAGATTATAGCCATTTATATTAAATACACTTTTTAATTTGTTTATAAATGTTGTACATCCAATAATTCTTAAAGTTTGTTCAATATTTATTTAAAGTGCATCCTAATGGTATAAAAAATCAAAATAGTACAACATAATATGATAATGGTACATTCAAAGATTTTATACCATACGATTATCCTACATTCCAAGTAGTGACGTTAAATTGATGATTGATTATTTGTTTCTTTCTGTGATGCTCTATAATTTGAGCAAATACTGAATTTACTTAATATAGCTAATTGGTCGAATTGTCCTACAGGACATTAAGATTGCGTTGGCTCATTTTTATGCAGTTTTTTTAAGTTACATAATCTAAAATAAATTGAGCGTTAAGTGAAAAAAAGTTTCCATACACTGATTATTTGTTTGTAATACATTTTATACCAGTTTGAATTAAATGGTATAATCTCACTAAATGTCGAAGGTAAAGCAATAGATTTCTATGTTTTGTTTCAATTGTTTTTATTTTTTTCTGTCTTCCGTATTCAAAGTAAAGTCACGACAAAAGAAATTTATGAATGGTATAAAACCAAAACCTTGTTTGCCACACAAAAGTTTATTTCTGATACATGGAGACTAATGAAGTTAGTTCAAATTAATCAAAATTCATGTTTCAATTTAATTCTCGCAATATTCATTTGAATTTAACGTGATTCTATTAACTGGTATAAAATAAGTTCTACTATTTCAAATATGGTGTTTTGAGTAAAATTTAAATTCTAATTTGAAGACCATGACTTCGACTGTATTATGAAATTGCATATTTGTTTATTTTATGGACAAAACAACAAATATATGATTGGTATAAACTGGTCTAAAAGTGGGAAAACGAATAATTTTTCACAAAATCTTTTCATTTATCGTATTTTTGTTAATTTCAAATGATATATAAAAGATTTAATTAAAAATAATAAGGCAGTATTTACTTTTTAAGTAAAAACAAATAAACCTAATCAAGTGACTCGAAGTCCGTATTTATCATTTCATACTAATGTTATTTTTATTATTAAAATTCCACGTGAACACAAAAAAAAAACAACATTTACCTGTATATCTTTTCATCTAAACAAAAAACCATCACAAAACCGAAAAGAAAATACTCGTTTACATAAACATTTACAAAAAATTAGATTGTTGTTCCAAAAAATAAAAAAAAAAAAGAAAACACAACAAATCTGGGGATTTGGGGTTCGTTGTTATCCCATCACTTCCACCCACCTCCACGCCATCCACTGTGTCATGTCGCCCACGCGTAATTTAACCCCTCTACTCATATAAAGCAAATCAGCAGGATGATGTGTGCAAATTGCCGGAAAGGTGAATGTTCATTGTAATGATGGGGTAAAATGCTAAAACGGACGAATTTAAAACAGGATAAAAGGTGAGGTTTTTTATGGTGCGGAATCGATAGGATGATGAATAGACGCACAAGCACATAGCTACACCCGAAGGTAGGGTATAGCTATTTTAGGTATATTGATGGAATTGGAATAACAAAATAAGGGATATTATAAAAACGTGATGGAATTCAATTGAATTACCTACCAACAGTAGTAATTCCAATATTCCAAATACAAAAAAAAAGGACGAAAACTCTTGAGAGCTTACAAAACAAAATACAAAAATGTTTTAAATCCAATTATTATTTTGGAATGATAACCAATTAAATTTCTAAATTTTATAGCTTTGGGAGTGTTCTTGATTATATCCGCAGGTATACCTTTTTTAAGGACACAAAACACAATGAAAGTATGAAGAAGGAACAAATTATAATTGATTCCATTTTTAAAACAACCCCAAACTTTGGTATTGTTGGATCGGTTTTCGCTTGTTTTTGATGCAGGGGGATGAATCAGTGCGGAAAACTTTGATTATTTCTGGAATTCAGAAAATTCTCAGAAATTTAAGGATCTTTCACTATACCTATAATATTTTATTTTAATTACGGTATATTACTTTTTTTTGTTTTGATCTCTAAAAGGAGGTGATTGAAGGCTTAAGAGCTTTAGGTTTTTAAAGGACTTTCATCTGCATTTTTTGTTGTTTGATTTGATAAATTTGTTAAAATTAAAGTTATGATACAATCCTTGAATATTTCAGGAAAAGCCCTTACGTATTTATTCAGGCAGGCTAACTTGAATGAATGAGAAAAAGACACTTAAAAACCCCAGGTAAAGCCACATTCTAAATAAGACCTAAGCCTCTCCTGAGCTTTTATAGAAATAGCGAATAGCATTTTTGGAAAAAAGTTCACCAAACTTGTACTTGTCTAAAAATAAAGACATTTTACTTATAAACGGTCAACAAACTAAGTTTAATAGGTCTTACAAATTCATTGGAAACAGTTGTAGGGACAGTTTAAAGTCGCTGCTATAAAATTTGATACTTTATTCAAAAACGGTTTTAGGGGTTTTCTTTGAAAAGTTTCAATTTTATCAGGATGCTCTTTCGGCAGCTGCAACTTTGGAGCTGTCATCTTTTGACACTGACCAGTGAACCTACATGCTTTACCAACAGAAACTTTGCGGGCAGAATTCACCAATATAAAAATGATGTAAGAATTTGAGCTGCTTTGGCAAGTTAGTAATTTCAAGAATTAGAATCGTGTAAGTTTCTTAATAACAAGAGAGTATTTTGCTGATATAGTCAAAGGTTTGTCAATTCCATATTAATCTATGAAATTAAGCATTCCACAAAACCCCAAGCCGGCTAATCATCAGCGACGTCATGTCTTTGATGATAAGTTCCTTGAAATTCATATGAGATCTTCTCATTTTACCATTAAGCCTATTTTTTGGGGCCCACTAGAAAAAATAGAGGTTTATGCCAATGCTCTAGATTTTGTCCGAGAAGTTTAACATAATCAGCCTTATCATGAATTCCATCGTAATCGGAAATTTTTACGAATCCCGAAAAACTGTATCATGAAATCCGTTCGTAGTGGATAATTTCATTCAATTTTGCATTACTAACGGATTTCGTAATACAGTTTTTCGGGACTCGTAAAAATTTCCGATTAAGATGGAATTCATGATAGGGCTGAATAAAGTTTTTGAAAATATCGAAGACACACAACCTCAAATGAGTGCTTTGGTCAAGCAATTGAAGCCCTATCAGTAATTTGGCTGATATCATTTTCATTGCCAATGAAAATCCTTCCTTCTTGCAATGAAGTAAAACATCAATGATTTCTTATGAAAAACAATAATTTTCAAAATATAAAAATGAAGGTATAAAACACGGTTTCCGGTAAAAGGTTACTACGAATCATATCTGGAGTACTGTAGACTCGATTTTGATTCAGTCGTCATTATAAAGCTCTCATATCTTGTCGAAAAAGAAGTTCTTTTTAAAAAAAGTCTTAAAAATCTTCCAATAGCTTGAAATATTTTATTCAAAAGTGCCACCTTCTTCAATGAGTAAATTTTTCATAAATTGCTTGTTTTTGAATTACAACAAAACCCTCCATAATTCGTTTTTCTTATTTAAAAAGTCTTTGCGTATCATTTTCGTTCTAGATTCATTTTATGATTGCCTTGGGATTTAAAAACAAGATATTTACCTACTGTTTGAATTTTTTTAACTTTTCCAAGTTTTAACCTAGTTACGAGTACCTTCAAATTCATAATCAAAATATTTGGAAAATCTTATAATGGCTCCCTTAGCAGTACTTTCAATAATTTTATAAAGATAATGACATCAATTATATACTTTAAAAGTGTAATTTAATGCACCTAGAGGGCAAACTCCTAACGCCGGTATGAATTAGAAAAATAAATTAAAGATTAATGTCCACCGGGGAGCGCAGAAATAACTTTTCATTTCTAACTGCAATACAATTTTAAGTTTGGAAATATGCAGGTAGCTCAGTTCGCGTCTTACACAGTCTGTATAATTAAGTCAGACTTGAAATAAGTCAAGATTTTAAAGATTTTTCATAATGGTTATGTTGAAAATTCAAGATTAAATCTTAAGGATTCAAATCGTGCCACAAAAATTGACTATCGAAATCAACAAACTGATGATATGAATCAATATTAGAGAATTTGTTTGCGGAAAGGAATGCAATCTTTTGCAAATGCAATCGTTTGTGAATTGAATTGAATTGAACATACCTTTTAAGTTACAGTCCCTGATTTTGATTCATTTAATCTTCTTAAGATATGTTAATTCAATAGAATAATATCGAATTGAAGATTCAAATCTATTCAAACATTGCGAAGGAATTCACGATTTCTAAAATTTCTCTCAATGTTAATAAAATCGTTAAGTTTAGCTGAACTAATATTTTTTAAGGATTTTATTCACAAAAGATTGCAAGTTCATTCACATTAAGTCAAGTTCAATTCATGATGATGTCTGTTTCAATATCTTTAAAAAGGATTACTTACTAAAAGTTGTGAAAAGAAATCTATAGTTTTAAACGGTTATTAGGAATAACCTGTAAAGTACTCTCGAAATGTTTTTGAGTGAGTTTTGAGAACATAGATTTCAAACCCCTGAAACCACCTACTCGGTACACTATGAGAAGGCTCAAGAGCTTACAGGGACTCTAGAACTGTCCGGTAGCAAAAGTTGGATGAGTGTCTAGTTTTCCTTCAAGGGTTAGCTCGTCGTCGGAGGGTTTCTTGAGCAGGAAACTAGAGGGCCCTTACGTTTTATCATGCCGTTAAAATAAGATTAAGGTTAGACTGATATTACTCTACAAGGATTTCCCACCCCAATATCTCACGGATGTTCTATGAGCAGAACTATTCTTCACATCCTGGTTGCTAAGTCTTCTATTTTTATAGGAACCCCAAAAGAAACCAGAAAACCAAGTTTAAGTCTTCATTGCATCGGCTTCGTCAACGCCATAGCTCTATCTCGTCAAAGTCACTGGTTATTGTGTTGTCAAAAACGATACATAGTTTTTGGAGAAGACATTACTTGTACTTAAACATTTAAGAAATATTGAAGCTTATGAACGAAAAGAATTGGAAAACAATAAAATATTTTACTTTTATCAAACAAAGTTTCTTTAACAGGAGTTTAAAAAAAAAACCTACTGCAACTCTTTTAAGTTACCGATAAAATAGGATCCTATTCATTTCATTACTGATACTATGGTCACTTCATCCAATCTGGACATATTCGGCGCTGCTACAACCCATCACCATCAACTTTCACACACACAAAAATGGAACACCAACTCAAGTCATAACCATCACATATTTACATTCATCACTTAAAACTTCAATCATTTTTTCAACACAAAACATGAAAGAAAGAAAAATTTCAAAAACCCAAAATAAAAATATCATTTTTGTCGTGTGTCTTTTAAGCACAAAATCTCTCTATAAATAATAAAAATAATAAGAATACTTATAAAATAAATAATTATTATTAAACTATTCCTTGAATTGTGAAATATACCTAAAAAAATACATACATACATATATATCTACATATATACGAGTATATATATAAATCTATATATTTAAATTTAATATCTTTTCATTAAAACAAAAATAATACCTAAATATATTGTATTAAAAAAAAACAAACCTCCTCTTCAATTAAAATTATTACAAAACCTTTATTAAAAGTAAATAATATTTTTTGACTCTTATTTATTTAACTTATATCGAAAAAAACAAAAATTTCAAAATTCGGACACTTCCGATACAAATAAATTAATTAATATAACATTTATGAGTATTAATTATTTTTGTTGTAAAATATTAACAATTATATAATAACATGTTGTTCTTCTTCTAAAGAGTTTTAAAAAAAATCTAAGATCAAAAACTTTAAGACCCAAAAAAATAAAAAATAGTAAATATTTAAGAACAAAATGCTGATATTTTAGAAGAAAAAGTGAGGAACAAAATAAAAACGAAGGATATACACTCAAAAAAATAACAACATACAAAATAAAGGACGACGAAAAAATATAAAAAATATAAATTACATTTCAAAAAAAAACAGACAAAACTGACAAAAGAAAAAAATTGTGATTGTATAAAAAGAAAATTAACAAAAAAAAAAAAATATTATAATAAAAATTAAAAAAAAAAAGAAAATGGAAAGAAAAATTTATTTAAAAAGTTTTACTGAAGAAAATAAAACAAAAAATTCACATTTTATCTTTTAGCTGTAGTTCTAGCAATTAAAATGAAAACAAAAAACAAAAATTGTATTATACATTAAATATTATATTAAAAAAGAAAAACCAGAGAAAGTATTAAAAATAAAATTGAAATAAATAAAAAAGCAAAGAGTAAATAAAAAAAAAGATATTAATAAATGAAATAAAATGAAGTGGAACATATATTTGCGCATATCGAAAGTTGGATGATGTCTTTTTATTTAAGGAAAAAGGAAAAGAGAAGAAGATGAAAAGACGAATTTCCAGTGAGAGAAGTAAAAAGATAGGTAAACTTTGATATAAGGAACAGTGGAGTAAAGAAACTTTAAGTATTAAGACAACTACGGGTATTCTTTTGGTCTAATGGAAAACTGGTTTAGAAGCGTCGATAAAATTATAACTATGATTAAACCTCCGTAACTCTATTCTCAACCCTTTTTATTGAAGACTACAATGGCGCAGCAGCAATCTTAAAATTTATTCTTTCACTTTACTTTAAAGCTCATGCCATTAAAAATTAAGTCGACTGTTTGAATATTTCAATATTTTAAGAAACGTTAGTTTCCAATTTATTATTTTATTCAGTAGAAACATGAATGCTCGGCATACCCTTTGAGGAAGTTCTGAGATCAACGAACGAGGTGAGTCACTTTTTGATTTTATTATTGAAAATAATATGACCATTGGTAACAGAGGCAATACTCCCACTTTCGTCTTTCCGAGCTCGGAAAATTATGATGGATGGGAGGATGTGCTTGATGTTACTTTAGTAAACAACCGTTATATATTAGTGGGGAATTGGGGAGTTTCCCCTTTGAATTTGTTTTCGGATCACAAGTGGATTCTTTTCAAATTAATTTCGAGTCGAAAAACTCTCCGCCTTTAAGAAATCCCAAAAGCACTGACTGGACGAAATTCAGTCAAATTGGTAATTCCAAACTAAGCAACTTACCGAATCTCACTGAATCGATAGGAGACCTTGAATCAAAGGTGAACACTTTTGAAACTTCTATAAATAAAGCTTTTAGAGTCTCTTGCCAAGTTAAATATAGCCGTAAGACCCTTCCTTCTTGGTGGAATGAAGAACTATCCAGTCTTAGGAAAATGACGAGAACAATTTTCAATATCTGCCAATAATATAAGTTTTACCAACCGTATAAAGACTTTCTTAAAATTTACAAGCAAGCCCTGTCATCAGCCAAAAGACAAGGCTGGAGAGAATACTGTCAATCAATCGAAGATATGAAGGACTCCGCAAGGCTCGGAAAAGTTTTATCGAGGAACATTGTAATCCTTCATTTCTAAAAAAGCCTGATGGAACCTGGACAACCTCTCAAGACGAATCTCTTGAGCAACTTATGAAGACGCACTTTCCGGGTTGCGAGGGTGATAACCCCGAATCGCTTGAAACCACAGAGCTAAACGTAGCTCATGTGGAGCAAGTCAATTCCGTTATAACCAGAGAAAATATTTTGTGGGCCATCAATACTTTTTCTCGATATAAATCCCCAGGCATGGATGGCATACTGAACAAATTTTCAAAGGATGTCTCCTTCTCAAACATGTGCCCATTTAGTGGAGACAGGTCAAAGAAGTTTTTATCCCGAAAGTGGGTAGGCGAGGTCACGAATTCGCGAAGGATTTCAGACCAATAAGCTTAACATCTGTTGTGCTTTAAGCCTTGGAGCGCATTCTTGATTACCATATTAGAGAAATCCTAGTTGGACGACCTCTTGAAAGCTCTCAGCATGCTTATCTTAAGGGCAAATCTATACGGAGACTGCCCTCCATGAGGTAGTGCGTACTGTAAAACAAACAATCTATTATAAATAATTTACTCTCGCCACCTTCCTAGACATAGAAGGTGCTTTTAACAACGTCCTTACCGAATCCATAGAAGAATCGCTCGTTAAGTTCGGTGTAGAAGACTTCATTCGAGAATGGATTATTTCCATGCTCAGTGGTAGGAAGAATCGTACCACTCTAGCCAATACAATCGCGTGAGTAGGGGAACACCCCAGGGTGATGTCCTTTCGTCTCATCTATGGCTTCTGGTCACGGATACAATTCTCGTTAGATTAGAGAGATGTGGAGTAAAGGCGGTAGCCTATGCGGATGATTTAGTGCTATTGGTGTCAGGAAAGTAAACCTCTGTGATTAATGAAATCACAGAGTGAGCACAAAGTTAGTAGCTGAGACACGAGTTGTGGACTAGGAGTTAACCAAAGTAAAACTGAACTGTTGCTCTTTACCACCAAAACTAAAGTACCGCCCTTCACGCTACCTCGACTCAACGGTCAAATCCTATCATTGTCTTCCAGTGCAAAATATTTGGGAGTTATACTCGACCCTAAACTAAACTGAAAACTAAATATTGAACTACGGTTTAAAAAGGCCTGTGTTGTCTTCTACGCCTCCAAAAAAACTTTCGGCAAAAAGCCGGGACTTCAGTCGAAGATGATATTATGGACGTACACAGCCGTAGTACGTCCAATCCTATCATATGGTTCGATTGTGTGGTGGCCTGCTCTAAGCAAAGCCTACAATATTGATAAGCTAAAGAAGGTTCAGAGAACAGCTTGCGTGAGCACCACAGGGTCATGCGTACTTGACCAACGGACGCCTTAAACTTTATTTTGGATCTTCTACCAATCGACCTTTTTATTAAATACATAGTTTCCTGCAGCGCTTTTAGGCTGAAGGAATCAAACAGCTGGTTGTCAAAACCTTATGGTCACAGCAACACAACTAAATTGATTCCCTCAGATATTATCTCGGTAGACACTGACTGCTGCACTCCTACTTTGAGCCTTAGTAAGGGTTTTAAGGTTATTTTCCCATCAAGAGAAGATTGGGAGGATGACATCGTGTCGATAGGTTTCGACACAACCATCTTTACTGACGGCTCGAAGATGGAGTGCGGAGTTGGTTCTGGGATCTTTTCTGAGTCCCTAAATGTAGCCAAATCCTTTAGGCTTCCTGACTTTGCTAGCGTTTTTCAGGCTGAACTGCTGGCAATAAGGGGGGCATTTAAGATACTTAAACAAGACCCAAACCAAAACCGAAATGCGGCTATCTTTACAGACAGTCAGGCAGCTGTCAAAGCCATTAACTAGGCCACATCCTCATATAATTGGTCCAGCAATGTCGCAATGAGCTTGCGAGCCTGAATATTAACCTCGGTGTAAACCTGATCTGGGTTCCGGGCCACATTGGTATCGTGGGAAATGAACGGGCTGACGAGCTAACCAGGCAATGATCTGCCCTTCTTAGCTCACTTGCGGAAATGGTTAACATTCCTCTTGGTGCTATGAAGGGTAAAATCTTTACTATCTACCAAACTGAATCAAACCGAAGGTGGAGCAATTTACCCAACTGCATTATATCTAGGAAGATATGGCCCACCTATAATAAAACCCGTACAAACGATCTTCTATGCAGGCCAAGGCAAGAAATAGCCAGGATTGTTGCGGTTTCTACCGGATATTGGCCTATAGGAGTTCATGCAGAGAAGTTGCGTATCTCTTACAACATATTTTGCTGTAGTTGTAGTGATCAAAGAGAAAGTGAAACGTCTATTCAGTTTAAAGTAAGAACCCTCTAACCATACGGTGTCAAAGACCTTTTCCAAATCAACCAGAACAGCACCTGTGCATTGTTGTTTTGATTTATTCCATTTGATATCAGAAACAAGTTTAAACGCGGCATGAATTGTGTCATGCCTTGAACCCGAACTGTTTATCCAGAATAATTTTGTTGTCCGAAGCCCATTTAGTCGGAGCCCTATTGATAATTTTTTTTAAAACTTTGCTGATGCTCAAAAGAAGACTTATCGACCGTATATTTGACAAATTGGAGTTGTCCTTTCCCTTTTTCGGGAGAGAATGAACCACAGCGGTCTTCCAATGCACGGGATAACATGCATTATTCAGTGCATTGTTGAAGAGTGTGGTGTAAATGCCAATTGCCTCCATCGGTAAATGTCTTAGTGCAACGTTGGATAATATACCATCGACACCTGCTAACTTTTTGTTTTTTTACTGCGTTGAAGGTGAGCTGAAGCTCTACCTTCGTCTCTAACAAGAGACAGCCATACGCACTAACCATCAGCCCACGGATGCTACAGCAGTTTTACCACTTTCCTCGCCTCAGACTCCATATTAGAGAAGGCACCTGTCACTTCTCGTTTTGTTCTTTTCATAATGTCGATGTCATCTGTATATCCAAGATATTGTGTGGATTTCTGAAAGATGGCGCAACTTGTATTAGCGTTGTTGTTGCACACAACTCTTTCGAGAACAATATTGTAGCAGCTACATGACAGCGCAAAGCCTTGTCGAAGTCCTCTGGTGGTTTCGAAGGTTTAGGTCATGTCTCTTTCCAATTTTGACGTAGCAACGAGAATTTTCGAACGTCATCCTGATAAGTCGTATCAGTTTGGTAGGGATACCAAAACTTAACATGGCACGGTATAATTCGTTCCTGTCTACACTGCTTTTAAACCGATGAAAAGATTGTGTATTTCGATGTTATATTCTTGGGACTTTTCCAGGATTTGGCATAGAGTGAACATTTGGTGGATGGTAGATTTTCTAGGCCCCTGGTAAGGGCCATTTAGTTCGTTGGTAAATGGCTTCAGGCGTTGACATAATACGCTGGACAAGATCTTGTACCCGATGTTTAAAAGCCTCATGCTTTTGTAGTTGGCGCAGAGAAAGCCGCCACCTTTTTTTATGGATCAGGCAGATGGTGCTTAGGTGCCACTCGTCGGGCATGCTTTCTTCCGACCAAATTTTACTACCTAGCTGGTGCTTGCTTCTTACCAGATCTGCTCCAGCGTACTTAAAAATCACCGCTTTATGACCGTCATCACCGGCTGCTTTATTCGCCGTCAGCCTGGTGATGGCTAGTTTGATCTCATTCTGGTCGTGTGGGTGAAACTGTAGATCGTCAATCAATTGGATGGCGAAGTCGTTGACTTCATCACCATTAAGCAGCTGGTTGAAATGATCATTCCAGATTTTTAGCGTTGACTTCGTCTCGACTACGATATTAACCTCCCTTCCTTTGCAGGCTCCAGGGCGGCTAGTGAATTCCGTTGTTTTCATTTTTACTCTTCTATAAAAGCTCCTCACCTGTTACCTGTTAAAACATCCCTGGATCTCCTCAACTTCACGCTGCTCATGGTCTTTTTTTTTTCTTCTGAGCAAGTGGTTCTCATCTCTTGTCTTGTCGACCTCGAGCTTGCGGGAAGATCGTGTCCCCCTTTGCTGCTACAATCACATTCGGAGTGAAACCAAAGGTTAGTTGTTGGCGGATGTGAGAAACCTAGCACCTCTTCTGCAACATTTCTGATGGATTGTTTGCAAAGCTGCCAGTGGGTTTCAGGACACATCTCGGATACTCGGTCGGCAAAGGAACTGGCGGTATCTTGCTGCTGCAAGGTTTTTACAGCACCGACGTTGAATCTTCTCCTCGTGATTGTTGTTCGCTTAAGAGCTTCCATGGATATTCGTACGCGCAGTTTAGCACCAACTAGGTAGTGGTCAGAATCTATGTTGGCTGATCTGTACGTACGAACGTCAAGTATGCTAGAAGAGTGTCTTCCATCAATAGCAACATGATCAATTTGGTTGCATCTTCGATCATCGGGGGACCGCCAAGTACCTTGTGGATAACTGGGGGCTGGAATTTGTCAACACTATGTTTTTCTCGGCTAGGAAGTCGACAACTCTGCGACCGTTTCCAGATGTGATGCCGTGTAGGCTATGTCTTCCGATTGACCTACCGAAGATGCCTTCTTTACCAATTTTGGCGTTAAAAGCTCTTAGGAGAACTTTAACGTCGTTTTTGGGACATAACATCTTTCTCTTCCGTCAGGTGATAAGGTTCAGGAGGTGCAATTTGGGCTTAATGCGGATTGTCATCACTCTTTCGCTTACTTCCTGAAAACTTAAAATTCTTTGTCTTAGTTTCCCTCTGACAGCAAAACGACATCCAAATAAGTGCCTCCTCCCATCGAGTAAACTCTTCGCAGCCTTTAATCTTCTTAATGCCTGGCCCATTCCATCGCATTACCTGGAGGGCTGTCAAATCAGATTTGAGTTCGTCGAGGTCATCATCAAGCTGCTATGTTTTAGGTGGCTGGTTGAGTGTAAGCACATTTCATGTACATACACGTAAATCGTTGTCAGTTTTTCGTTTGCGGGAGGGGGGGTGGTATTGGGAACATTTGCAGTCCTTTCATCCCAGGCTATTACTTGTGTTTTCATCACACTTTAAAATTTCCTTTCATTTCCGGCTTGTGAGGCCTGCGCATGACTGAGATCGTTTGAGCTGGTTCATCAGAGCGATATCCAGTCTCCTGCTCCTACTTCATGCGAAGGTAACTCACAGCTCTGGATCCGATGGATCCAACGTTTCGTCGTTAGTTCACCTTTCGGCTATCCAGCAGGCACCACTAGGAGGTGACGATACAATTCTCTAGGCCAAAAATTATAACCTCAAAATTGTTGAATTGAATGCCCTTTCAATTTTTTCAATTCCAATTCGGTTTTACCGTTTTCAACAATTATTGTTATAAAATCAATATGATATTAAATGCGTCGGCTTCTTACAGTGTTATGGATCTGAGTGGCCCAATGTTCAATGACTCTTCTGCACCTCTAGGACATCAGTTAGTTGTAGTGCATTTGTTTAGAAAAACCACAAGTGAGGACTTTTGTGGCCCCTTCACGTCTGCGTCTCCTTTGTAAACAAGTCCTTCATTCACTCTGTCTTTAGTAGTGTAACTTGATTTTTACGGATGTTACAAAAACAAAATGGCCATTACTGGCCCAAAAAAAAACTACCCGCGTATATAACTTACGTGGGATTAAATCCCAATATTTTACTGAAACCTAACTCAGAGTTAAATCAAAAACCTTTGAATTTAAGAAAATTGGTCAACAAATTAAAATACTAGACACTTATTACAATACCTCTCTGAAATATCCTTGATAAATTTATTTATTCGTTGAAATTGCTATGGACAAAATCTGTGCTTGTTCGACAAGAAAAAAAGACTAAATTTCAAAACCGAAGCAATTAATCATATCAAAAGTTGATCCACCAAAACCTTTTCCCAGGTTTATAAGCATCTGCACATTGATTATACGTACATATGGATAGTTATTTTTGTAACCACAAATACAAAATCGATTAAACAATAAAACAAAAAAACATTTTCGTCCTTTAATTTTGAAAACTGATGACCTTTGGTGATGCATCACCTGGACAGTGGGATTTCTGTGGGTGCCAATGCAAATAATACCGTCCAACAATCACATCACCACCGCCGCTGATCGGTACCGGATGCCGGACCCGGAATTCAATTGAATGCCAACAAATGGTGGACAGCGCAAGATACCTTCACAAATTCAATACAATACAATTGTTTAATATTAATGAAAATGCAATATCACATGCGGCGGCGATGACATACAGCGCTGCGTCAAACCTCCCGAACTCACTGATTGAATACCGTTCGTTTTTTCTGTCCTGAGTCCTGAATTCTGACAACGACGTTCGACGACGACGACGACGACAACGACGGACCCACGGTTGGTTTTGTTGTTGTGTTGTGTTTGTATTTTGCCGAAAAACCACATTCAAGGATATTGATTGATTAGTCTGGCTTCGGGAGTGTTGCCCATTGTAATGTTGTCATCGATGGGACAATACCAAGTGATTAAACAAGTGTTTCCGGTGGACAATATGTACATGGACATTGGACATTGGACAAGGACATGGTCGTTGGTAAATGGACATTGGAAGCGAATATCAAAAAATATACGCGTTTTAGAACGAAAGATTGACATTGCATTGCAAAATGCATCATGATTGAAAAACCATTTCAGTTTGATAAATAAAAGCTCGATAGGAGATTGATGCAATTGGATGTGTCTATATAATCTATAGATGGACAATGACATCATATCAGAGAGGGAGAGAATCCTCGTGGCTCGTCCTTTTATGTAGTGAGCCGCTCTGTACAGCTGTTGGATAAATTTAATTGGATGAGGTTTATTTTGGATCAATTCAGATAGTTTATTTTAAGGACTATCAATTTGAAATTCGGTATTTAAACAAAACTTAGGACGAGTGCTTGATCGATGTTGATGGTGTTAGTTTTTATTTTGTTAGTTTTTGTCTAGTTCTTTTTGTTTAGGTATTTAAAATAAACCACAGACTAGACAGTTTTAATATTGTACTCGTTCAGCTAGGGTTTAAGTTGTTTTGAGTTCTTTTTTTTGGAGACTGAAAAAATGTCTGTACTTAAAACATGGTTAAAATGTGTTGAGGGGTTGTATTGGAATTTTGAATGTAAATAAATTATGAAGGAGATAAAAAAGCTTTTAATATATAAAAGTATTTAAAAAAATTTGGATGTCTTTTCTAAACTACAGTATTTAATTTGAAGTATCTGTTTTTGAAATTCCATAGTTAGAGGATTGCGAAAAGAAACATTTTATTTTATACCTAAAGCTCAGTTTTTTACTCAAGCGAAGTTTGAAGTTTCACGGATCGTTTTTTTAGGTAAATATCGTTAAAATATTAACTTTTGTTTAAAAAATTATTAAAATTATGGGCATTAAGTCTTTTCGTCCGAGCCAATAACGCAGAGTTCCTTAAATGAGATCGTACCCAAAATCCGCCACAAAGCCCAAAACATTTCCAAAAAACGATTGTGGTAACGCCTTAATAAATATTATTTGTAATTTTGGCGAAAATATTTTTTTAGTTTTGCAATTGGGTATTAGGGCATAGTGGTTGGGCCTGGTGACATTTATTTCGGGCAATAAGACGATTATAAATTCAATAGTTTGTTATATCACGACATAGAACCAAAAATATAAAATGACATGAAATGTCATACAACAAAACCAGCTTTCAATGTTGTAACGCCCAAGAGGTTTTGGGTGTTGGACTCTTAGACTTGTATGAAGATATGGTATGTATGTATGGGGAGGGGGGTGGGCATACCTTGGTAGGGCTCACTATAAGAATTGGGGTATGACAAGTTTCTTTGCATTTACAAAATCTGGGCTTACAGAAACTTTGCATAAATACAGGGTTAAAATAAAAATGCGGTTTCAAAAGTATGGGAATACGGCATTTGACAAACTAAGTTGTTTAACCTTTTTTTTCAGGTGAAAGTCTGACATTTACGAAAATGGATCTTTTAACTATCGCTTAACGCATACAAATTGTTAAAAACTACTACAAAAATGGTGATGCTACCACGGCCACATATCGTGCTTTAAGAGGAAATTATGGTTTACATAAACGTCCAACTACGGGACTGGAATCCTGGAATGGGTACAAATATTTGTAAGCCTGTTCACCATCGTTTCGCTCGCATCACAGACAAATATCGCTGTTGTACGTGTTGCCGAATATCCGAATGTGTCAAGTCCTTCTTTCGTTCTCCTTTTTCAGGAATTAGGACTATCTTATGGCATATTGTGGCGTATTTTGCATTTGGATCTACACCTGCATCCATATAAAGCCCAGCTGACACAACATCTGAAGCCAGCTGAATATTCATAACGTTGGTGATACGACGAATAGGTATACTTGAACAAAAGGTTGTGGACGGGGATTTTTCGAACAAAATTTTCTTCACCTAAGAAAAAAATTTCTCACTCTGTGGGTATATATGTTAAAAACAAAAAGTTACTAATTCGTGCGCTCTTTGGTCCAGAGGTGCGATTGGACCTTTATTCTTTAAAAACGACGATGAAACGACTGTCACCGTCAATTCGGAACGTTATGATTGTATGATAACCGATTTTTTTCACTGCTATAGAAGAATACGACTTGAAGAATATGTGGTTTCAGCAAGACGGTGTCACATACCACACAGCCCGAGCAAAGAAGTATTTATTGCAAGAGACATTTGCGGGCCAAGTTATTTTCTATCATGGCGATATCAACTAGCTACCCAGATCATACTATTTGAAACCGCTGGACTTTTTTTTGTGGAGCTACCTAAGTCTTAACTTTTATGAAAGTGCAATAAATCCAAAAATATTTTGTAATCTTGACATTCCGAGTTCGATCTGACATTTCTTTCGTTTAACTATACAATTTAAAACTCAAAATGACAATGTGCACAAAGTAAAGAAAAATTGTGTTAGAATGCCCAAATGTTGGAAGACGTAACATATTTTGGGCGATATGTCCATTGGACGCTACGACATTTTTAGTTTGAGCGGATAAGACCTAACGAAAATTGTGACTTATGTGACATTTTCTTAATGTTTTGTTTCAGTGGTGATGTTTATTTGGATTACTAACATTAGGTTTAAGGGTATTTAGTGTTTAAACGGCTTTTTAATTCGTGAAGGTATTGGAGCCTAATCGCTGAAAATATTTTATATAGATCAATTGAGTTCCATAATCAGGAAAGGGACCGAAAAAAGAAGTTCAAATTCTGAAAAAGTGCAAAGTGGGTGAACCAAATGATGTTCGAATCAAAGCAAGTTTAAAGTACGCACCTAAAAGGCAACTATTTTTATTGTTTAAACACACAAATTTTAAAACCCGAAACACATATTTAATATGCCAAAAAATCTGTTTTTAAAAATTAAGCTTTTGAAAATTATAAGTTTTGTAAAATGAAATAAAATTCTTTCAACAGCTTTTTAGTTCCAAGAGGTTTTATGCCAAAGGCATGTTTTATAAAGGGTTTTTCATTAAAAAGGGGGGCGAATTTTGAAATTGAGTAAAACAAGTTTTGTATGAGATAAAAATAAGGCTTTATCGTTATTTCTGAACTTTATCAATGATTTTGTGAGTGTGATATAACATCATTTATATGACAGCCGTGCGTGGGTGCGCCGGGTGACGCCTTTCAAAAGTTCAGTTTTGGACTTTGGGGCACAAATCAGGCTGAATTAAAACGATGACAACGATTATGTTGTCATTGAGGACAATGTATTATTTTTTTATGTAATCAAATCACACCATCTTGGTAGCCAATTCACGTCACCTCAGCGTGAGGTAACCATGAAACTGCTAGTGCAGAATATCGATCGTGCCTTAATCTGTTTGACACGAATGTTGCCACCCTGTTGAAACCATATATCTTCGGTGTTCATATAGTCCAATTCAAGGCATAAAAAGGCTGTGATCATTGACCTATAGCGGTCGCCGATGTGGGTGATTACCTTTCCATCATTATTTTCGAAAAAGAAAGGGCCGATAACGCTTTTAGTCGAAAGTGCTTAACAAACAGTATCTTAATTTGGATGTACTTTCATCTCGTGAATTTCACGTGAATTGGTGTCGTCCCAATCATTAAAAAATTTTCCTCATCGCTAAAAATAATTTTAAATCAAAATTGGGATCAACTTCTTACTGCTGCAAAATCCAACTAGCAAAAACACGACGCTGCGTATGGTAGGTAGAAATGGCTATCTCAATGCAACCTAGCCTGAGATCCAATTAGCACTGAAGTGCGCCGTTTTGATACCAAAAACTCGTTTGACCCGTGACTAAAAGGGCCATATTTATAGATAAGCTTCATGGCGATTATGTTAGAGCCATTTTGTCGCATTGAGAAAAAAGATTAGGTCTCTAATCTTTGTCTCGGATAGCTCATCAAGTTCGTGATAGAATGCTTATCCAAAGTATTTTATTCTAATGTTTGCCACAGCAGGTCATTTGCAGAGGAAATGGATTATCGTTTCACTTTCTCTTTGTCACTACAACTACGGCAGAAAGTGTTGTAGGAGATACCCAACTTCTCCGCATGAACTCCTATAGGCCAATATCCGGTACAAACCGCAACAATCCTGGCTATGTCTTGCCTTGGCCTGCATAGAAGATCGTTTGTACGGGTTTTATTAAAGATGGGCCATATCTTCCTAGATTTAATGCAGTTGGGTAAATTGTTCCACGATTTTACCCTTCATAGCACCAAGAGGAATGTTAACCATTTCCGCAAGTGAGCTATGAAGGGCCGATTCTTGCCAGAACCAACTCCGCACTCCATCTTTGAGCCATCAGTAAAGATGGTTGTGTCGAAACCTATCGACACGATGTCATCCTCCCAATCTTCTCTCGGTGGGAAAATAACCTTAAAACCCTTACTAAGGCTTAAAGTAGGAGTGCAATAGTCAGTGTCTACCGAGATAATATCTGAGGGAATAAATTTCGTTGTGTTGCTGTGACCATAAGGTTTTAACAACCAGCTGTTTGATTCCTTCAGCCTAATAGCGTTGCAGTAAACTATGTATTTGATAAAAAGGTCGATTGGTAGAAGATCCAAAATAACGTTTAAGGCGTCCGTTGTGCAGACGCTGCGTATATTTTTCAGTTAAATTTTGACTGGGTGCAGGCCTTAATCACGATGCGACAGACCAAATTCTTATGAGCGACGTGAAATTGACTGCCTTCGATCTCCGCTGCACAATTTCACGAATTCAGCAGATCTTGTGTTTCGTTCACGTCGACAGTAGCTGGTTGTTCAATGAGCTATAAGTTACATAAAATATACAATTGATGTACGAGATTTTTTTATTTTGATTATAAACGTCCAAACTTTGTTGCAATCAATAACTTAATAGATAAACCTAATTCAAACCAACCCTGATTTAACAGAAGATTATCTAATCTGAAAAATAGAAAAAACAAAGCGTATAAAGCTTATAAACTACAAAAGATAATCCGGACCTAAAGCAGAAATACATTCAGTGCTACCTTGAATATGACTGTCTCAATAGCTTTATTTTTAATAATTTTGTTCTCTCTGCTTAGTTAAAAATTAGAAATGATTCGAAACACTTCCGGAAGGAAATTTATAAATATTAAAAGAAAGACTTTAGGGATTCCATACTGTATAAGTACTCCAACGGTTTATCTAGTGATATGAACATTTGAACTGTTTATTTGCTTCTGCACCTTGTGAACCCTCTGATTTTTCGCCACCTTATGCTATTGATATTGGAAGTATAAACTTAACTGTTTCTGATGTTTCTGAAGCTCTAGCTAGTCTTGATGTAAATAAAAGTGTTGTGCCAAATAACATAGCCCCCGTTGCACTAAAATACTACGCTGTTTCTTTGGCATTACCACTCAACTTGATTTTTAATCAGTCTTTAAAAAGTGGCCAGTTTTTGGACTGTTGGAAGATCTCTTATATAACCCCAATATTTAAGTCTGGCTTCAAGCAAAATCTGACCAATTATAGGCTTATCTGCAAATTACCAGAGATCCCAAAAATTTTCGAAATGCTTGTCTGTAAAAAATAACTTTTTTTGTTAAGGATTTGATATCTGAATACCAACATGGTTTTGCTTCTGGAAGATCTACTGCTACAAACCTTTCGTTGCTATGTGATTCTGTGCTTTGCAGGTTCGAAAATGGTTATAAGACTGATATCATCTTTCCAGATTTTGCAAAAGCTTTTGATAGAGGTAATCTTAGTATATTAATTTTGTAGCTTTCAAAACTTGGTTTCCATTCTAATTGCATTAAATGGATTTCTTCCTATGTAAAAAATTAGCTTCAATTTGTAAAATTAAGAAAATTTAAATCCAAAAGTTTTGATGTAACTTTAGGTGTTCCGCAAGGAAGTCATATTGGCCCCTTGTTATTTATGACATTTCGATAAATTTTAAATATTCGAAGAATATGCCGATGATGTCAAGATTTTCCGGCTCATAAAATCTTCTACAGACTGTCTGTACCCCCAAGAGGATATCTAAAAAAACTGGCTGAATTGTGTAAATCTAACAAGTTGTTCCTGAATGTTGCCAAATTTCAGAGCCTTACATGCCATAGAAAAAAAAAATAACTATCATATTTTATTATACTTTCAACAATACGCAAAAAAGGTTTTGGGAGTTATATTGTATAAAAAGCTTTCGTTTAAAAGGCACATCGATTACATAGTCTGTAAAGCTAATAGGATGGTAAGGTTTATCAGAAGAAAGTATTGGGATTTTTCCGACCCCTACAACCTCAAATCATTATATATTGCACTTGTTAGATATTAGGTATGCTTTCTATAAATTAAATTGGAATATGGAAGTTCCAGCTTATCTATCTAGATGCCTGCTTATTGACATTCAAACTCTTGATGTAAGAAGTAAATATTTTTCAATATTGTTTGTAAAAATCGTATCAAATTTTCTTTTGTTAGAACCAATACTTTTTTACTTTTCATCAAGGACCCTCCGCTCTAATTTTCATCTGCGAGAGACTTTTCATAGAAGAAATTTTAATAGAAACGAACCGTTTGCAAGTTGCATAAGAGAAATGAATTCTGTTGTTGAGTTTATAGATGTTTTCCCTAATATTTCAAGAGATGTTTAAAAAAAAATTAAGATTTGTCTATTGCTAACATTATTATTTTTTATTATTACATATATTTAAATTAATAACATTAACTTTTTAAAGTAGTCTGTAACGTCTGCAGTATGTTTGATGAAATAAACTTAACTAATCTAAACTCGAATTTTTCCGCCAAAAGTTGAATATTCCACTTATGGGAAGGACGACCACATAACGCATAAAATGGTGCAGCGTGCTTATTTGCTTCTAGAGAATAATAAACGGTGATTTTTTAAGAGCTTGAGAACTTTAAAAAAAAAAAAAAAACGCATAAAATTTGCAAAATCTCATCGATTCTTTATTTGAAACGTTAGATTGGTCCATGACATTTACTTTTTGAAGATAATTTCATTTAAATGTTGACCGCAGCTGCGTCTTAGGTGGTCCATTCGGAAAGTCCAATTTTGGGTAACTTTTTCGAGCATTTCGGCCGGAATAGCCCGAATTTCTTCGGAAATGTTGTCTTCCAACGCTGGAATAGTTGCTGGCTTATTTGTGTAGACTTAAGACTTGACGTAGCCCCACAAAAAATAGTCTAAAGTCGTCAAATCGCATGATCTTGGTGGCCAACTTACCGGTCCATTCCTTGAGATGAATTGTTCTCCGAAGTTTTCCCTCAAAATGGCCATAGAATCGCGAGCTGTGTGGCATGTAGCGCCATCTTGATGAAACCACATGTCAACCAAGTTCAGTTCTTCCATTTTTGGCAACAAAAAGTTTGTTAGCATTGAACGATAGCGATCGCCATTCACCGTAACGTTGCGTCCAACAGCATCTTTGAAAAAATACGGTCCAATGATTCCACCAGCGTACAAACCACACCAAACAGTGCATTTTTCGGGATGCATGGGCAGTTCTTGAACGGCTTCTGGTTGCTCTTCACTCCAAATGCGGCAATTTTGGTTATTTACGTAGCCATTCAACCAGAAATGAGCCTCATCGCTGAACAAAATTTGTCGATAAAAAAGCGGATTTTCTGACAACTTTTCTAGGGCCCATTCACTGAAAATTCGACGTTGTGGCAGATCGTTCGGCTTCAGTTCTTGCACGAGCTGTATTTTATACGGTTTTACACCAAGATCTTTGCGTAAAATCTTCCATGTGGTCGAATAACACAAACCCAATTGCTGCGAACGGCGACGAATCGACATTTCACGGTCTTCAGCAACACTCTCAGAAACAGACGCAATATTCTCTTCTGTACGCACTGTACGCATTCGTGTGGTTGGTTTAATGTCCAATAAAGTAAACTGATTGCGAAACTTGGTCACAATCGCATTAATTGTTTGCTCACTTGGTCGATTATGTAGACCATAAATCGGACGTAAAGCGCGAAACACATTTCGAACCGAACACTGAATTTGGTAATAAAATTCAATGATTTGCAAGCGTTGCTCGTTAGTAAGTCTATTCATGATGAAATGTCAAAGCATACTGAGCATCTTTCTCTTTGACACCATGTCTGAAATCCCACGTGATCTGTCAAATACTAATGCATGAAAATCCTAACCTCAAAAAAATCACCCTTTAATAACGACACTAAAGTGTGTATCATTTGCACGTGTTGGTCGACTTTTTAAATTATCATAATAATAACTGATTAAAAGAAGATATTTTGACAGAAATTAAAACAAACACTCTGCCCGCCACGAGTTGTCGAAATTAATCCGCCCGTATTTCCACTACGGAATATTAATATTTTAAGTTCCTAAATATTCTAAACTGCAAGGAAAAATAAAATAGTGTGCAGTATTCCACATTAGTGTAGTGCGGCAAAAGAAGGAATCTCTGCACTTCACACTAAGGCTAAAGTTGGGCTCTGTGGTTTATTGTTGAGCATTCCTGCAGGCTTAATTAAAAGAGAAACTAAGGCCGTGTTTGAAGATAAGTAAATTAATCAAATATTGTTACCAAAAATTTTAAGGAACTTACTGGCAAGATCATACATTTATAACATTCTTAAAGAAAGTATCCAGATCAGAGGAGAGAAAAACTTCTTGCATCGAAACAACCAGCGAGACAAAAACATGCAACAAATACAATTTACAAAACACCACAAGCTTTTGAGTCTTTTGATGTACACCACATTACAAAATAAACGTTACCTATCTGCTATGAGCTGGTGTCTACGATATGAGCTTGGTTTCAACCATCAATATCTTCTGCAATAATTCTTTCAAGTATATGGTTTCAACTATTCTTCGTTTGACTTCTTCTTTAAATGTCTTCAGCACGTCTAAAAGATCGTCGGGCGTAATTTTTTGGAACATCATATGTGCAGCGGATCGTAGTTAAGAAAAATGAAATCAAAAATCAAGGATTCAATTTTTCAGCTCCTTCATTTACTTCTTAGTTGACAACTATTTGCTGGCTCTATAAATTTTCCAAAAAAAAATCCACTAAAAATGACGATGAGACAAATAACAATATCATTAAAACATTTATTCAAGTAATAAATAATAATAATTTTGATAAATTGAATTAATTCAAATCTTCATACCCCACCTACCTACACTTCCAAAAAAGACCTCTTCCAACGTTAAGTTTTTGTTTTGGAAAACATTTATCAAACTAAATATGACATTTCTATTAAATAACATAACATTTTCAGTTTTTCGCAGGCTCTAAAACTGAAAACACAAAACCAAAAACCAAAACCACACTGATGGCAAATGGCAACTTTATAACCCCAGTATGTCTGATGGTCTATACATAGCGTCTACCAAGAACAACAACAACAACAGCTATACTATCATCATCATCATCATCATTACTGTCAACCATAGAAGTTAAATGGATATCCCTTGGGTAAATTTACATAAGTGATTCATCTTTGTCCTTCTTGTTCTAGGGGATTTTTTATTCATGAGCTCGAGCACGCAAAATAAAGTTAAAATAAAGAAAAGCAGAGGAATAGGACTTCTTTTCCTTGAAAAAGAAGTAAGGTGTACAGTTCTACAGAAAGTATTTCCATTGCTTTTGTTTCTTCTCATCTCATCCCAACTTATCTCACCCATTACAAAAGGGGCATAGCGCCCAGGATAAGAAGCTATATTCATATTCATTTGATATGCTCTCATGTTCGAAACGAATCCAAAGGAATATAGAATGTCCTTATTCTGTTTTAGTCCTTTTTTCTGATGCTCGTCGTCGTCGTCGTTGTCTTGTAATAAAATAGAAATAAAATTAAATTTCTCAAACGCGTCTATGGTCGGATGAACTTTAGAGTTTCGAGGAGTTGAACACCAATCTTCTTTATTGTCCTTTTATACCTATGTATATTGTATATAGAAACGACAAGGATCCATTTTCTTTCTATATTTCTTAAGCCAAGAAACACTGAAAAGAAGATGGCCAGGCCATCCAGAAGGACAAAAAGGACAACTGACTTCACCATTTTTTGTGTCTCCAGCTGTTTCTTCAAAATCTGACTGAGACTAAGACTGAGACTCCAGTATCCAGTTCGAGAGGCGTTTACATGTGGACAATTTGCGTTTCTATTAAACTATATACAAATCGTACGACAAGGATATTGAATATTGCGCTTTGGGGACAAAACGGAAATCTGCATACCTCCTGTAAAATCAGACAGCCAAAGTCTGTGAACTTATTGTCATAGGATGGAAAAATGGAAAATGTGTTTTCTGTTTGTGTTTGAGTTTCTTTTCCTTTTTGGCTATATTCATGCAACTGCATCATATTTGTGAAAATATATATAAACATATATAATATTTATTTTCACTTTGTTGACTTTGTCTCTCTTTTTGCTTTTTTTCGAGAATATTTTGACAAATTTATTAAAAGAAAATAAAATAAAATTTTTGATATTTTTTCAACTGTAAAAACACTTTCTCGCAAAAGTAATTTGCATTTATTACTTTTTTCTCAAAATACAAAAATAAATGTTTGTGTTTTAAATAATAAAACAAAAATGTGGTTGAAAAATTAATAAAATAAAGTGATTCCGAGGAGCTTGAGGTACAATTTCGATTGGAAATAAATCTGTAATGAAAATATGTATTTCTTCGGAAAGTGCATATATTATATGAGCTGATAAATTTTCTGATAAAATAAAGGAAACAAAATTGACACCCATAAACGTAGATTTGACCTTAATCAATATAAAAACTCCAAATTTAAACAGCCATCAAATCAACAACTTTGATGCATCGGCTCAATTTCCTCCTATTATTATTATTATTATTATTATTATTATTATTATTATTATTATTATTATTATTATTATTATTATTATTTAATGCGTCCTAAAGCAATGTGAACAGGATGGATTCTAAAAAAAAGGAAAACCTTTAAACTGCACCAACTATAGAAGCATTAGTCCGGTAAATATCGCTTTCAAAACCATCTCTTCGTCAACAACCAGATAGGTCCTTATCAGTGTGGTTTTAGACCAGGAAAGTCCACAGTCGATCAAATATTCACATTACGGCATATCGTCGAAAAATCCTAAGAACATTAAATTGACTTCGACCATCTTTTTATCGATTTCAAGGCCGCTTATGACAGCATCTACAGGGACGAGCTGTATGAAGTAAAGTCTAGTTACATTTTGTTCAAGATGACCATGGAATATTCACTGCTCCATAAAAGTTGGAAACAACTTAACAGAACCTTTCGATGTCGAAAAAAAGGTTTTAGACAAGGTAATGCGCTGTCATGCTATTTTTGAAACATCTTTCTTGAAAGAATAGTCCAGAGCTCCCACGACAATACTAGAGGCACTATTTTTTAAAACTACTAATACCTGCTGATAAAAATAAAAATAAATTATGTGGCGCAACAGTCCGTTAAGAACTAGGGCATAGGGACTTACAACTTTCAACCATTACTGTGTGCGAGTACTGTTGTCAGGGAAAGAGAGGACGTACAGTTTTAAGCCGAATCCGAGAGGCTAATTTGAGAAAGAACTTTTCATGACACAAATTACTTTTGGAAAATTTGTCAATTTATCGCAAGAGAAATCGACAGACTTAATATTGAAGTAGTCAAGGACTTTCCCTAGGCTCCTCTAAGAACGCAGAAAACAACACCAGCGCTGATATCAAACGAAGAGTAACTCTTCCTTACCGCTGTTTATTTGGGCTTAGAGAGCAATTAAGTAGCAAAGCCCTTTCTCGAGGGACCAAAGTGTCACTCTATAAGACACCCATCATCTCCATTCTGCTATATCGTTGAAAAGCGCCTTGAGTCGTTTCGAGAGAAAAGTTCTTCGCATGATCTATGGTCCCTTATACATCGAAGGGGAGTGCTGTACAACCACGTAGACTTAGCCAGAAGGGTAAAAGTCCGACTTAGACTGGGTCACGTGATTCAATGCTCCGCCCGTAAATTCTTCGAATCCACACTCATAAGTAGCGAGGAAGTAGATGAAGACCGCGGATCAGGTGGCGCGCACAAGCGGAAAGTGACGTAATTCAACTTGTAGCATGAAACTGGAGAAATTTGTTGGGTGGGGTCCTAGATTACGCAGGACTGTAGCGCCATCCTAAATAAGTAATTAGTAAATTTAAAACATAAGTCCTATTTTTAAGCACAGTCTTCGGAAACAGACCCAATCGTGCACTTCATTTTATTTTCATAAATAAATATTTGATGTACTCGATTTTTTAAATGCCTTGAAACCATAAACACAACGTGACCCATTTTCGCCCCGAATACTTAGTAAATAAGCAACATTTTCACAGTTGGGTCTCAGAAACTCCAAAAATGATTGTTCAAAAGCATCTCCATCCTGGACGTGTCGCTGTTTGTTTGAACCTTACTTATTCAAAATATTATATTGAAAAAATTGTGGTACCGGTCTATGATTAATTTAATAAGTATTGAAAGATTTTGGTGTTTGCAACGTTTAAATTCAACAATGAAGCCTCAATATTCCCGCAAACATTTCGTCGTTTTATTCACACACACATTCCTCCACTACCGCTTCCTGGAAGATTTACATTCATCAGGAAAGCCACCGTTATTGACTCTCAGCGAAACTTTACTTTCACACACATAAACACGGTTTCGACAAGTTGTTGGATGAGTTTTTAAAACTTGCCGAAACGTAATGGACGAGTTAAGACCCCTTCTTAACTTTTCTTATTTTTTGAGGAAATTTAAAGAAAACAAAAATCGAGAAGAAATCTCAACTAGGCATTTTCCTATTACTATTAATTTTACACGAGAGGTTCGAAGTTTTAATTTCGTAGTAAACATGAAATAAAGCTACTTTTAAAACGCACCGTAAAAAATCTATTTTTACATAAACGATTAAGTGTTATTTTATTAAATCTATGTTAATAATAAGTATGTTGTTATTGTTGTTGTTTAATTATGGTCTGCCTGACTACATTCTTCTTCGGCTCATCCGTCGGAATATTCGACCTTGTCGAAAGAACTCGTTCTTATTCACGTGCTTTTGTTGCTTTTGCAAAATAAAGGCTAGGTACACCTGTGGTTGATGAGACCATGGTTGCCCTCAACTTTGCCGCTATTTTGCAGCCACAACGAGAAAAAGAAAACAGCCAAATGCCGGTTTTTGTTCCGGTAAAATTTATCGTAACATTTGATTAATTTATTATATTTCGTTTACTGTTAAAACATATTGACTTCCATTTGTCAATATTTAAAATCAAACGATTTGTATCGCACCATTCCCAAAATTTATTTTGATAATTTTGTAGCTTTTTATTGTCCTTGCCATAGTTTACCAATATGAAAATTATTTTAACATCGTCTTCATTTATTAGCAATACAGTATTATGTTTTTAAAACATCATTAATAAATAAAATAAACAGCAATGGACCAATGTGGCTACCTTGAGGTACACCAGACTATTTTAAAGATATGATGAAATCTACATAGCGAAACGGTCGTTAAATTCAATTTTACTTTATTTATTAAGAAAAATGATAATTAATTATTCAAATGTAGTGCCAAAGTCTGTATAGATGTAATCGACTTAAGATCGTTTTTCCAATGCATCTTAACAAATAGGAGAGAATTGTTATAAATAAGTAATAGCAGATTTTTTTTCATAGCCAAAATGTTGAATTTCAAAACAGAAGAATAATTAAAAAATATTATGTCAAAGAAAGGGATTCTAACAATATTTCGTAACTAAAATTTCCAACCTTTTTTTTTAGGTTGGTGCTCAGTATGAACATTTCCAAAAATATGGTAAGTAGAATATTTCAAAGACTCTTTAAAAAGAAGACACACATTTTTTTCAACATAACTTATGTTATTCCATCAGGACCAGGACTGAAACATTCATTTAGCTTCAAATACTGTCACATATGTACATGTATATAGAGGTCTCAAAAATAAAAAATTAATGATGTAATATGCCAATATTCTTGTGTTTCAAAACTAAAAAGAGAAGATGTGTTCGCAGAAGAAAAATCTTCAAATTCAGTCTTAAAATAATTTGGGAACATATTCAAAATTGACGTTGAAAGATGGTTAGAAGAATTTTGAGTACATTTGCGTTTACTATTTAGGTATCTCCAAAATATAGGGTTATTAATTTTTAGATCACACTTAGTATTCAAAATAAATTGAGAGAACAAAAAGTTTAAATTGGTAAGCTCTTAGCGTAACATTGATCTTCGACATGTTAAACTACAACAAGGCTTTATATTTTTTATTTTACAAAGTTTAATTTCTTTATTTAAATAATAATTAGGAAACAACGTCTATTCAAATTCAGCTCAAGAATAATTAAAAAATAATTGAAAACATCAAAATAATAATTTCCTTAAAAAATATGCAAAGGTTTTTTAGAATACAAACAAGTAAAAAGTAAAGTACTTATACCATTTGATCGCCCCGATCATTAACTAATGTTAATTACAAAAATTAAGATTATACATAGTCTTATTAATTAATAACTACTCAAATACATACCTACACATAATCTAAGAAAATAATAAGAAGTTACAATTTTTAAGAAAATTTTTAATAAAATATGACATCAGTGTTAATTTTACTAAGAATTAATATCGTCAACTAATGAATTACGGCAATGAGCCTAATTTGTCATGTGTCTATCTTCAATAACATTGTCATATTGAGTAAGTTGACAATTTACAATGCCCCTAATTACATATCTGTCATTCGGAAGCAGTTTATGAACTTTACATGGGCCTTTAACTATTATTATCAATTTTTTGTTTGTTCCAATAGTTCAATCGAAATATCTTATTGCAAAAAACTCACCTTCAGAGAATTTTGTGTGTGGCTGAAAAATCAACTCTGAGTTTCGTTGCTGAGATTTTCCAATTTGCTTGGAAGCCTTTTCACGTATTCCATCTAAATCACGATCAAAAGATTAAAACTTTTCATCCAAGTATTCAGTAAAGATATCAACTTTAGGACCTCCCTGATCCAGTACATATAGTAACTTGAAAGGAGTTTTGCCAGTGCTACAGTTTACAGAATTATTCATAGCAAGTTCGTTTACATATGCGAGTATTGACTTTAAGACTCGATTTACACGCTTCACTTGATCGTTAGCCTGTGGAGATGCTGTTGCTACTCTAACATGATCAATATTGTTATCAATAGCATAAGAACTTATTTTCCAAGGAGGCGAAACAAATATCAAGATCGTTAATAATTCTTCTAGGTCGACTGAAATATTGAAAGCACTTATCTATACATGCACGAACTTCTTTGCTACTAGTGAAATTTACAGGATAAAATGTAAATTCATCTACAATCACTAGAATATGCTTTCTTTTCGAACGAAAAGACGGGAGAGGACCAAAGTGGTCAATGTGTACAGTATCAAATGGAATACGTTTCTTCGATATAAAAAAAGGGTTTAATTATTACAATGCGACGGAATGGAATACATAATGCATTTCGAACAATTTTAAATGATGTGTTGAACTTTCTCCTTCAAATTCGAAAACCAATAATTCATCTTAATTTGATCAAGAAATTTGCCAGTACCTAAATGACATATTTTTTCCATTTCGCGAAGAACAAACAATAATAAACGACCGATTTGATCTTTTTCATAGACTACTTCATCATCTAAAGCAAAGTCAGGAATTAATTCCAATTCTAACTTTTCTTTTAGTTGAGCAATGTGCTCGTCACGACATTGTGTCGCTTGTAGCTGAAAATCATAGTCGTTAATATCAATAGCCCAACGAACTATGCGGGGATTTATAGTCTGCATTTCTAAAGTTTGAGCTAATGAGTTACAATCAGTAATTATTCGGAACGGAATACCATCAACACATGCATGAATTTTTTCAAGAGAATAAGCTAATGTTTCTAGTGCATAGCTGTGATAACGAGATTCACAGTCACAGTGCTTTTGAAAGTCCAAAAATGTCCAATTGGATGAAACTTTCCATCATCCTGTCTCTGAAAAAGAATACTCCCATATCTCAACGAACTAGCATCACAATGCAATTCAGTTTAACGTGTTGGGTTGAAACGAGCTATTACTGTTCACACAAAGAAGTGAAAACTCGTTTACACGTTTCATCAAAGTTAAATGTTGTATTTGGTTGAAGCGATAGGAAACTATGGAAAAGGCTTTAAGAAATCGACGGAAATATGAAAACAATCCAAGACATTTTTTTTTTATAGTAAGCGCACACTCAAAAGGATAATGCTACCCTTATTATAAAGACACAGTGTGAGCACTAGAAAGGGGATAGAGGGGTTGAAAGGAGGTGTCAGTTCACATTGGATTTGAATTCCTGAATATTTCAAAGGCTGATAGACAGAGTGTGGCAAGGCATTCACACATTCGCATAGTACGGCTAAACAACGAATCTCTATATTTGACAGTACAACCGAAGTTAGGCTTGAGGGTATATAGATGAGCATTCTTAGAAGCGCGAGTATTACAATTGAACTGTTTAAAGGGAAGAATGGAAATGACTATTTCTCTAGATCATAAACCATTAAAATAACGCTAAAAAAAGAGGTGAGACAAGAAACATTTCGTCGATGTTTAAGCGACGTAAATGATCTTATGATGGTAATATCACCAATCAATCAACGTTCAATGCTGTCCAAGAGGTTTAAGTAAGTTGCAGGAGCACCAGCTCAGATATGGGAGTTATACTTAAGCTTTGGTAGGGGAGAAAAACTTCTCTCATTGCCTTAGAAAACCCAAACATCGTGCGGCATTTTTAGCGACTTCCCGTATGTGATCGTTTCACACAAGGTGGTGATACACATATCAAGAATATCGAGATGTTTAGTTTCCTCGATGCAAGTGCCATTTATTGATAATGGCAAGGAAAGTATGTTTCGTTTTAACGATACAAGACAGCATTGGGTTTTCAAAGCATTAAATTCCACGCGGTTTCTTTTTCTTATGAGCTTATCATATTTTGTCGTTGCATTTCCACATCTGAAGAAGAAGGATGTCAGTCTGAAAATGAATATGAAAAGCTAAGAATACCATCGTCAGCGAAACAATGTATTGGATTGAAAGTTGCAGACAGAAGATCATTAATAAAAATGAGTAAGAGTGTTGGAGATAGAACAGAGCCCTGGGGCACACCATAATTTATTTTGTGGTTTTCAGACTTTAATATATCCAATACAACTTTTCGAAAAGTAATCACTAATCCAATGAAGGAGGGACTCATAAAAACCGAAAGCACTAATTTTTGATAAGAGAGCCTAATGGCAAACCATTTTAATTCAGAAACAAAATTCTTTATGAGATTGATAGGTCTAATACCAAGTTCGGGAACAGTGAATCCGAAATATTCTAATTGGGTGTAACAAAATTGAAATTTCTGAAATTTGAGTTCCAATCGGAATCCAGATAGATGACGTAAGACACGTTTAAGTAAAATATAATGTTCTTCAATGGTATCAGATGCCAATGTTATATCATCTAAATAAACAAACACAGATCATTCTTTTAAAAATGGACTGAAGACATACATATGTAAGTGATAAATCGCTGGAATTTGGGTGGACAGTTTTTCGAACTAAAAGGCGTTACTTAATACTCGTACTGTCCATCTGGGTCACAAAAGCAGTGCACTTAATAGAATCTTCATATTGCGTAGTGTTACCCGGAATCAATATACATATTAGGCTGAACGCCTTGTTTCTCGGAATGTCCAGAAATTTCACTATTTTTTGTTCTTTCATTCTGTTTGGAAGTTGTTGACAGCGCAGGAACCAAGGAATTAGAAACTAAGGATCGGAATTTATCTCATCAGGTATTGCAAGCCGTAGGCCAAATTGGCAAAGTTAAACCTGGTTAAAAAAAAGATATCAAAAATCATAAGAAACTGCTATAAATCGAAAATAAATCGGAACCAGTACCGTCTCACAAGTTATTAGACTTCATAGAACCTTAAGAACACCCTGTATATTCTATTCATAGTTTCAATAAGCTCACTGGTGTGAAAAAGAACATTTTGAACTTTGGGAATTTATAAATCATTGACTTTTATCCTATAAACTTTTCCACTTTATTTTTAAATATATTAACCAATATCTAACCTACTATCGCTTTCATACAAAAAAGATTCATTACTAAACATACAAAATGGTTTTAATTATATCCTTGGAATTAGTTTATAGTTTCATACTTGAAACGAAACATAAATTCTAAATAAATTGTATCCTGCCCTACATTTTGTGCATCAAAACTATGTTAGATACGAGGACATAATAATTAGTTCCCCGAAATGAGTAAAAAGCTATTAAATGAAAACCTCTCCCCTTTTTTTTGTCCCTATATTTTTAAGCTTCCTCAAATTAATATCAGTGTAAGGTATATATTTACATATACAAATGGAAATTTTATATCTACAAGCAAATATATACTTTTCATGCTAACTGTCACATTTTAATTTAATTGAATTGCTCGAGCTTCGTATAATTTTATTAAAAATGCAAATAAAACTTTGTTCACTCTGGATGTCACGCTGACGGGTGGGGGGGGGAGGGGGTCTGCGTTGTCGTGGAGGGCGATGTTATGTTACGGGCTATCTGCCTGGCTGGACTCTGGATCTAGATCTGGACCGACATCAGCCAACCAGCGACAGCGAGAAGCGCCAGCAGGACCCCCTCCACAGTTGTTGTCATAATTTACAGTCACAGTCACAGAGTTAAAATATGGCCAGTGCATACTCAAAACATAGAAAAAACAACACCAAATATAAATCAAAATGAATACTACAACAACAAAATATAAAAATAAATTTATTAATTATTCGTCCTTGGAACAAGCGGGAGGGTTGTCCTCTGAAAAGACGAAAAACTGGCAAAACACAAAAAACGTGCGGAAACCTAAAATATGGATAAATAATAATATTTGCTTGGCTTGTGTCTCTCGTGTTGGCACGTTGGCTTTTTATGTATTTTAGCGTGTTTTTTCTGTTTGCTTGTTTGTTTGTTTTCTCTTTACACGGCCTCGCCTTTCACTTTACTCACACTTATCCTGCTGATCCTGTATTCTGCATCCTTTGGGAGAGTTGTGGGTGTTGAGTATCAATTGATTCAATGTGGGTGGGCGGATTGTGACGTGTGTATGCGATGTGTACTCTCATATAATCCAGCTTTTAATAAATTCAGGATTTATAAAAGCTTCTGTGGGCACTGAAGCTGATATCCTTTGTCGGTTACTGATATGCAAATATTATTCACCACACACGCATTCATATTATGTAAAGGATCTGTTTGTGTTTATATCGAATTTATATATGAAGAAGGACTATAAACAGGACATAGTGTATTTTGGCCACTGGGCTACTGGGCCAGTAGGACGCGCATATAAAACGCATTCCATCAGGAGATGGTCTATCATACTCTGCTCGCTCAGTTCATACGCATCAACATCAACTCAATGTGTCCGTCGACGTCGACGTCGGCGTCGGTTCGTCGGTAGGTTATTCTCCTCTCCAAAATAATGATATGGAAATTTTGAATTTGTCGGACAATTAATTCCTGAAAGGATATTTATGTGGGGATGTTGTTGAAATGAATACACCATATCAATCTCTCTCTAGCAAAAGTGCCAAGCTGGAACGCAAATGAGAAGGTAGGAGGAGGTGGGGGATGGAGAAATAAGCAGAATGAATGCTAAAGACTAAAAGCAAACTGTTGTCGTTCTAGAGGGAATTCGTATGATGACTGATGCTGAAGTTGAGTAGGCTCTTTAAGCACTTAAACGCTCTTAGGTCCTTGCAGTTGGTTTTAAGTTCAGTTCAGTTGAGTTGTTGAGTTCAGTGTTTGACACTATGCATACCCTCTACTTGCCCGTTACCGTCATCGTCACAATCGCACCCTATTTAACATCACCATCTCTGTCGCCTGTGTTCCGTACCGTTACGCACCTAAAGGGAATTTATGGCAAGCTATTAAGTTTTGATTAATGTGAAGTCAACATTCAACAACGATTTTGCTTTCGGCCATCAGTGATGTGTACATTTTTGACTTGAATATTTTATATATATATAATATAAATATTTATGTAAGTACCTTCCTACGTACTTTAAAAAAAAATGTGTTTATATACACAATTTTATTTATATTTTTGTTTTTAATATCAAAGCGAGAAGATTTCTTTCAAGCCTCACCACATCACATATAAAGGTCTTGCTGTGGGATTAATTTATTTCTTTATGACGAATTAAATTATGGAGGGTTCTGTTGAAGTTGAGGTTGGAGTTTTAGTTGTTGTTGCTTTTGTTTTTGTTGTTGTAGAAAATGAAAATAAATTCTGAAGAATTAACAACAATAACTGTGGTTTTTTTATTCATGAAATATTTTTTATTGTATATGAAATAATAATTCCCAAAAGAAGCACTTAATGGTTTTTATAGGGATTTTTTTTTAATTTAATGAAATATTTTTATTATTATAAGGAAGAGGTCAAATATTAATTAAATGAGACAAATAACTATTGTTATGTCCTTACTTTACATGTCGATGAGTATTGGTGAAGATAATATCAAAAGTGTAATATTTATTGAAAAATTTCGTACAGACGACGCGGTTTAAAGTTCAATTAAAAGGACACATTACGAGTCCATAAATATAACGGTGTTGTAACAATAAAGGGTACATAATTATTTCCATTCAGCTGTGATTTTGCATTGAATTTTAAGGTTTTTTCAGAAAATCCAATTTACAATATTTTGTTAAATATGTAACAACAGAGTAACTTGCAGTAGGACCTTAAGTCTACTCTTGCTGATACCATTAAGGACATATCGAAAAAAATGGGAAGGTTAAAATTTCTTACATTAGCTAATTGATGAAGTTTCTAAAATAGATCAAACGAAATAAGAAAAACATTCATCTATTTTTTCGATTTGTTCAGAAACAACTTCAGAATATTCAAAAAAAAAAATGGGAACAGCTTCAAACCTTGAGCGAAAATCACACTCATTCATCCAATTTCATGGTTAAAGTCTCATTAGAATTTTGTTTGTACAATTTTACTTCTTGAAAAAATAAGATGAAACAGAGTATAGATTTTTATATTTCTATACTAAACATGATCTCAAAAGATTTTGGTACACTTACTACGTGCGAGCATTTGGAAAGCAAATGAACTTATTAGTTTTGAATTGCAGAATTTCAAAAATCCGTTGGCCCGGATAGTATTTCCCCTATTGTTCTGAAGAGGTGTTCTTCGACGCTGGCAAAACCACTGCGTAAGCTTTTCCATCCTTCCTACTCTACAGGTCTCTTTCCAAACGGATGTAAACAGCATTTGTACAGCCTGTCCCTAAAAAAGGCGAATCATCCTCCCCCTCTAACTATCGTCCAATAGCACTCACGTCCCTTCTTTCCAAGGTCATGGAAACGCTGATCAATTTCAGCTTAAGAAATGTCTTGAAAAACGGAAGCTTCTTATTGACCGGCATTATGGCTTTCGTAGCAATAAGTCCACTGGTTATCTCATGGTTTATCCACCGAACAGTGGAACAAATCGTTATATCGTTTTGGAGAAAGTGAGATTATTGCACTTGATATTTCAAAAGCATTTGATAGAGTTTGGCACTAAGCTCTCTTATCGAAAATGCGGGCTTTTGGTATAGAAGAATCCCTTCATCGTTGGGTCAGAAATTACTTTTCGGACCGTTCAATTCAAGTAGTGTTGGACGGATTCAAATCTGATATTCACAAATTAAACACTGGTGTGCTCCAGGGCTCCGTTTTGTCTCAGTCGCTCTTCCTTATTTTCATAAATGATCTTTTGTCTGAAATTTCTAACCCACTAAATTGTTTCGCTGATGACAGTACCCTCAGCTTTTCATATTCGTTTTTAGATTGTAATCCTTGTCCTTCGGATGCGGAAGTTCAACGGCAGCGTATGATAAGCTCATTAAATTCTGATCTCGACAGCATTGTACAATGGGGAATCAAAAACAGTGTAGAATTTAATGCTTCGAAAACTCAATGCTGTCTCCTGTCGTTAAAGCGTAACCCACTCCCGTTGCCGCTATCCATGAGCGGCACTTGCATCCAGGAAACTAATCAACTTTCAGTACTCGGTATGAATATCACAGATCACCTCTTATGGAATGATCACATATTCGATGTTGCAAAAAATGCTGCTAGGTGCTTAAGTTTCTCCGACAGTGCAAGAAATTTTTCACCTTTTCTGATCTGGATGTAATTTATAAAGCCTTCATTAGTGTAAAACTTGAATATAACTCGCATATTTGGGCAGGTGCCCCTAAAACAATTTTAAATATTTCGGACAAAATCCAAAAAGGAGCTTTGAAAATGATAGGCGATAGAACTGTAACCGAAACAATTACGTCACTGGAACACCTCCGCAATGTTTTTTATGCCTTTCGTTGTTCTAACGATATTTTTAGAAACAGTGTTCTATCGAATTAGCCAGTTGCATTCCATCCCTAAAACAATTCATCCGTAATACTCGTATTTCTAGGAATGCACATCAGTTTAACCTTGAGCTCAATTTCGGACGTACTGTCAAGTATAGAGATTCTTTTTTTAACCACACATCGAGAATGTGGAATGCTTTACCCAGCTGTGCATCGGTATCTCCTCTTTAATCCTTCCTTATTTTCCTAACGCTCGCACTGTGTTTAAACTTTAAACATGTTAAGGGTATTAATAACCCCTTGAGTGCCCGTTTATTATAAAAATAAAATAAAATGACAGTTAAAAAGAGAGTATAAAAATAAATTTCGCATTAGCGTTGTTCGGCAAAATAACGAACCTCTGACTCTGAATGTCCCAAGAAGAAGACATACTTATAGCTTTTCAAAGAGTTTTTAGTATTAAGATTTAATAGCTTAATTGGATAAATCCTAACAAATTACGGTAAATAGGGGTTAGGGGAAAAATGTAAATGTAAATATTGGTCAAAAGACTAATGAAACCGGCTAGATGACAAGCCCAGAGATAGGATCTCTCCGGAACTAAAAAATTTACTTTCGACTCAAATAGCTTTTCAAAAATTGAAAATATTGTCTTCAAACTTTTTTATTTCACGAAATTATTGTTTTTGATATTCAGTAGTTTTGTGTTTATTCGTTTTTGTCCGTTTTTCGTAAAAAATAAAATCTGCAAAAAATAGTAAGCAAATTTGGTAAAAATTGATGTTCTATCAAAATTAATTTCTTTCATTTAATTTGTAAAAACTTAAGAAATGCTCCTTACATTGGTAAAAATTTGTTATCGACTAAAAATGTATTTAACAAAACTAGATTTTCAAACTCAACTATTTCTTTATACGAAAAATATTGTGGCGTTATGTTGAAAGAGTACAACTAAAAGTAAGTATGCGTGTTTAAATGCTTCAAGATCCATTCGCTGAAACATTCTCAAGACAACTGTTAGATATAAAGGCGACTGAAAAGTTACTACAGATGAAACTGGAAGCATACAATTAACGTTCGATTTCTGGTCGATCATTGATTAATAAGATGCCCTCATTGACCAGGTATTTCCTGATGTTCACAGATAGTATACATCATGAGTGGCTTGCAGAAGGAACATTTTTTACAGCAAAAAATGTGGATGTCAACTAATTAAAACTCAAGATACGACATTCGTTATTAGGAGACTTGGTATCATACAAATCTATTGATATTGAAGGCGACTTACAGTTTTTAAACCGAATCCGAACGGCTAACTTGAGAAAACTCTTTTCATGACTAGAATTAATCTTAAAGAATTTGGAATTCCTCTCAAGAAAGAAGAAAAAACTTTAGTACGAAAACGCTTCAACATCGTCTAACACCAATGTTTGCGTGAACCAATTTCATTTTCTTTGAGTTCCTGAACGATTTTAGCTTTAAATATTTGGAACTGTAAACCATTTTTTCAAAATTTCATTAATAATAGCTCTTGAAAGTCCTAGTGAGGATGCCCTTTTCCGTATCGCAAGTAATAGATTTTTAAGTAAACTCTCTTCAAACACTTCAATGTTTTCGGAAGTCCTTGAAGATCGACTGAGCCCTGGGCGTGGAGAAAACATAGCCTAAGCAGATGAGTGGAACCTCTGCACCCACAAATAAAATAAATTTACAATATTCGTTATATTCCGAAGAGTGAACAAAACTGTCAACGAGCAGTCACGTACGAATCGTTACTCTTAAAAAATTCGCTGATGCCGAAATGCGCGATGCCACTTGACCAGTACGTGTACATAGTGACATGATGTATTACCATTTTTAGAAAAATTCAACTTTCCGTTTTTAAAAAATAAAAAGAACTTACACAAAAAACATTGGTAGAAACAGATGTTCCATTCGAATATTTTAGTTCGTTCTTCTCGAAAAACCAAATCTGTATTTATTTTACAAGAAATAAAAACTTTCAAAAAATAATACTTAAATTTATAAGAAGTACCCGTGGCGTGATGGTTAGTGCATTGGACTCATCTCTCTCACTCAAGGGAAGCGGATGCATATGATTGCGGCTTATGCGGCTGTCGCTCCGCAGGTAACTTACTTCGCTTCAGAACTCGAGATTCTTTTTAAGGAATTTAAACTGAGCTTGGAAGAAAACTATTTCATCTTGGCCGGTGATTTGAACCCAAAACATGAAGATTGGGGAAATCAACATAATAATCCCAGAGGTAACCATCTTTATAATTTGATAAATCTTTACAGCGTTATGGCGTCGACCTGCTGGCTACTGAAAAGCCATCGTATCCAAGAAACGGCTCCTTTCTGGATCTTTTGCTGTACGACACCAGACTGACAGTTACAGACAAAGTGGGTAATCACCCGCGAAACTGCTTACAGACAGTCGAGTACGACAGTGATCACTGCGGACTGGCTGCTGTAATGCGGATTCCGAACGAACGCGTGGAGTTGGAGGAATACGTTGCAACGCACTCTTACAATTACAGTAAGATGCGTTGGCCTCGTTTCACCAACGCCTTAGCGAGAGAACTTCGTTCGAGTGACATAGCCCCACCAAACAACAGAAACCTGACAAATACAGAAATTGACCAACACCTACAACAGATGGACGAAACAATAAAACGAACGATGGAACGGACAATACCAAAGTACAAAGAACGGGACCAAATGGACGCTTACAGAAACGCGACTATTAACGCACTACGTAGGCAAAAGAGTAGCTTACTGACAAGACTCAAAAACTTGTACAGACGACTTACAGACCCACACGACTAGGAGGTTAGGATACTGAAGTCGTCAATAAAAATTGTCAATCTCTTGATTAAGGAGAACTACAGGTTATCAATTAACAAGTACTGGCACCGCAAGATCCGGTAAGTTAATTCCAGTGACCCTAGTATGTTCCCCAAAATCAACAAGATATTTAGGAAAAAGATCGATAATGACCTTCCGTATCTGAAACTCCAAAGAACTAAAGAGAACAGGAAATAGATCCAAAAGAAGCCTTCTATGATGATGACTTTTTATAATTGAAGATCCGAAAGAAAAAGTGGAGGCAGTGGGAGCTGCTTTCCAGCAAGTGTACAATACGAATGTTAGCATTCGTCCCAACCATAACTTGGAAAACAGGGCCTTACTTAATCACTTTTACCTTCGAAATGATATGACACAATGGCGATCTGAGAACAGCGGTTTCATGCTGTCGATGGAAGCAATTGACATTTACACCACACTCTTCAATAATTTACTGAATAATGCACATTATCCAGTGCATTGGAAGACCGCTGTGGTTCATCCTCTCCCGAAAAAGGGAAAGGACAACTCTAACCCTTCAAATCTTCGGTCGGTAAGTCTTCTTCCGAGTATCAGCAAAGTTTTCGAAAAGATCATGAATAGGGCTCTGACTAAGTGGGCTGCGGACAATAAAATAATTCCGGATAAACAGTTCGGGTTCAAGGCGGTTCATGAAACAATTCATGCTGCGTCTAAACTCGTTTCTGATATCCAATTAAATAAATCAAAACAACAATTCACAGGTGCTGTTCTGGTTGACTTGGAAAAGGCCTTTGACACCGTATGGTTCGAGGGTCTTTACCTAAAACCGAGCAGGCTTGGCATAAGCAAGCCATTGCTGTATATACTTTATGATATGTTTAAC
This sequence comes from Eupeodes corollae, assembly GCF_945859685.1. Lineage (NCBI taxonomy): Eukaryota > Metazoa > Arthropoda > Insecta > Diptera > Syrphidae > Eupeodes > Eupeodes corollae. The sequence goes on along the minus strand of NC_079149.1, from coordinate 29,072,470 downwards.
GGTAGAAAGTTTGCTGTCAAAAGTGGCAATGTAACTTCTTCCACAACATTCTCAATTCAAAATGGTCTTCAACAAGGAGCGGTGAACTCACCGATTCTCTTCAGCATTTACACCAGCGATCTGATAGGTAGTCTTACAAAAGCAATTGCGTACGCCGAAATGTTGATGTTATTAGAATTCTCTTGCAGCGTGATTTCCACAAGATTCAGCGATTTTGCGACGACTGGAAACTGAAAATAAATGTCCAGAAGTCAATGACAATTCTGTTCCGGACCCCGTTGGCTAGGGCCACGAGGGATACGTGCAAGAGTTGGCGCAAGATGGTCATCGTTGATCTTCACAGGCAGCCATTAGCGAGCAAAAGTGTAGTAAGTACCTCTGTATCTGGTTAGATTAGTTTTTATATTTCGACAGACATATAAATGCTGCTCCGACCAGGGCCAGAGGAACCTTCGCTCTGACAAAACGGCTGTTTTTTAGCAGTCGGCTTGAGCCCAGAGTGAAGGTAATTTGCTACATGGCCCTCATACTAATGATCGTTTATGGTTGTCCTGTGTAATTGAACGTTGTCCCTTCCCAGATGGAGAAGTTTCGGTGTTCGATCGGCAGTGTTTACGACGCTGTACCAGCTTATATAGAACAGCCGAATCTTCTTATATGCATTACTATTCTAACGAGGTCCTATACAACGGGGCTCGAATCAACAGAATTGACAATTTTGTGATAAAACTAGTTCGAGGTCATATTGCAAGAGCTATGTCTTCGACCAACAATTTAATTTTCGGGGCGTTCTATCCGACTTACGAGTATCAAGAGAGTGCACGCTTGAGCGGCATCATTCCACCAGAGGCATTCCTCTAGACAGATGCGAAACAGATGAAACATTATAGATTGACAGTGCCGCTTATCTACCACGTCAGACGACAAACCGTGGATAGGCGACTCCTGTGCAATGCGGACGTCATGGCACAAGGTGGAGCAGAGCTCCTTCGGTTTAGTAGGGCTGTGTCCGAACGGGACCGAACTGATAGTGTGAAGCAGGAGAACCAGTTTTGGTGGCTTCAATCGGCACTTGATAGTGGGTAGTCAGGATGGGGTTTTAAGCTTTGGCCGGCTTACATACTTGTTTGGCATTAGTATTAAGTGTTATAGTTTGACTTAGAGTGTCCGTATGGGACCATTAAGTAAGTTGTAAGTTGTGGTTATTTAGGCTAATTTTATGAATTTTTGTCTAGCTTTAAGATAGGTTTAATATAGAATTAATAAAAATGAATTTACAAAAAAAAGTGCTTTGGACTGTCATGCCAGAAGTCTTGGGTTTAAACCTTGCCTGTTTTATCTATTTTTTTTACGGGTACTGGCTCTTGCGAGGAATTGACAAATTCCATTTTCATTAAAAGTTCTTTCTTTCTCCAATGAGCCTTTCGGAATTGGCTTGAAACTGTAGGTCCCCTCCATCCGTAACAACAATACTCGCACATAGGATAAGCTGAGACTTATAAGTCACTAGGCCCTAGTTCTGAAAGGATTGCTGCACCACAAAATAGTTCACTTTATTTCGAACATTTTCAGCTCAAATACATGTGACTAAAAATTAATTCAATGAAATGGTTGACTTAAGAAAATCCTTTAAATCTTAACCCTTATAGCTAACTTAACTTTTAAAATTTTAATGTACAAACTTAGACAGTACTTGAACCCTTCAATCTACTTCAGATTTAATGTCAATTCTTTTTTAACACCACTCTACACGCTAACGTGAGCTAAGGGTCCTTGAATGTGTAAATTAGTTTTCCGCAGCTCTCGAAAATCCAATGAACCTAGAAGTCCACTTGGCACTTTACCTGATTTGTATACTCCTCTGTCCATATGCTTTATGTGAAGTTATATAAAATCCACAAATAAGATGCAATTTTCGTTTGAAAAATAAATAAACAAAATCCCTAACAGAACACTTACAAAATTCCTTGTAAATATGTGTACAATACTTGCAAGGAAAAATCTGAAGGTACAAAAATACGGCCATCCATGGAAAAATCATGGACAAATGCCGGATGATGATGATGACGGGGACGATAATAATGATTCTGATACTGATGAGATGCTCTCGAATCAACAGCAAAATTAAATTATAGCTTCCTTCTGCTTTGCATTTTTATTTTCATTATTTTTTTAATTTTCAAACTTTGTGCCGAGCCTCAGCTTCACACAAGTGCTTCCTTTATGTGTCCTTACTCATTGCTAATTGACTTCAATTTCTTCTGCCCATCGTGTTAAAAAACTTTTTTTTTCTATTCTTCTTTTTTTATCAAGGATTCATTCCTCGGTTGTTGGGGCGAGGAAAAAAAAAGGAAGAAATTTAATAAAACTTGTGACAGAAAAAAATATAATATGAACAGCAAACATTTTGTGAGATGGATATTGGAGCGAAAAACAATTGTCTATCGGTGTCATAATGCTTAAGCAAGAAGAAAAATATCCTTATAGTGTGAAAAAGGACAAAACAAAAATTCTTCTATAAAATAAAATAAATTGGAACACCTCTCTTTTTCGAGAGGAGGGAGGGGGAAGGTCTATTGCCTTATGCTTTGATGGTAGTTCCAATCCCAAAACAAGGAACCAACTTCATAACGAAAATGAACAAAGAAAAAAAAAAACAAAGAAATTGAGCATCCATCTGTCACTAATATTCCAAAAAGCATCGTCCTTCGTCCTGTTTTTCCCATTTTCCATTTTCTATTTGATTATTGTGTTTGTTGTTGTTATTATTTTATTGTTATTTTTGATAATTTTTGTTTGTTGCACCCTCGACTCACTCGAAATTGGAAATCATGAAAAGCAATTTTAATTTGCAACACTGACAAGTGACAGTAATGTCAGCAAGTTTGTTCAATTATCACATCAGTTTGTTTTATCCGAAACGAACAAAACCAGAGTGTCCTATGTCCTGTGTGCTGTTTCCTGTCTACCTATACTATCAAGTCCAGTTCTATATCCATGATGTCCTGTAACATCGATTGATTCCACTTGAAAGGCAAACATCCTTGCAAACGTGAGGCTGTTGTTTGGTCAGATAGTGATGGAAAGGCGGAGGTCCTTGTAGTATGGTAGAAGGTACATCATCGTTGACAGGAGTCCTTTTCGACAGTAGGGCAAATTCTTTTGTATTTTGTATTGTTTTGGAATAAACTGTTGACTCTGATTGACACAACAAAAGAATTCTCCATTATTTTATTGGAGAGTGAGAGCTCCCATCAATGCCAACGACATGCCACATAGCTTTTATCATCTCGGCTTCTTCCAAAAAGTCTCTAAGAGGACAGGAAGCACATAGCAAATAATATTTGTGTTGTTTTTTCTTCGTTTTCTTCAATTTTTGTGTAATTTTTGTCGAATAATAAGAATTCGGATACGCTTTCGGGATATTGTACCTTCCTCAACCCATTGAGTGGGGGCGGTGTGGGCGTAACTATCATATCCTGTACTGGTTGTTCATTCCTCAGCTCGTTGGTCTGAGTTTGATATCATCTATCGAAACGTGTTGGGAAATTATTGATCTCCTGGCTCCTGGGTTTCTGCTTTTGGTGGTAGTATGATATAGAAATACCAATATCGTCCGTTCCCGTCCAACCCTGAAGCCATGGTCGTATGTACATAATATGAGTCCCATTTGGACACACACAAGTGAGTGACACGATTAGAGGGAAGGTGGTGGAGTACAGGGAAAGCAGGAGTGGATAGAGTGGGAGATGGTGTATAGTTGAATTGTCTTGTTCCAATATAGCACTTGACATCAGCAGCGACAAGGTATCAGTGTCTGGATTCTCTTAAATGTGCCATTTTTCTTGGTTCATGTACTCGTAGAAGCAATTCAATTTGATTTACCAGTCTTCTTTTTTTCTTGCATGATGTCTTCTTCGTTTGTATATCTAAGTAGGAGTCGTCCTTGACGTCTTCTTCGTTGCCGCCATTCCGCTCTGCGCCGCCACCGTTCTTCTTCGGAAAATATAGTCGCTAAGAAAATTCATAGAATTGATGATGTGATAGAGCTTGTTACGTGCATCACTGCTGAACGATGAAAATGTCTGCTGAATGATCCAGAGTTCGTGTTCCTGAATGAATAAATTTCCAAATAAAAAAACTAACCAATTTGTATGCATTAGAGTGGTCCAAAAATAAAAGTAGGTATTTTCATCAATAATTATGAACAATAAGAAAAAAGGTTAAATTTTCAAAATATTTTTGAGATCAATATGATTTTTAGGAGGTGTTAAGTACGAGTACCAGTACCAATACCGGGCAGGGAATGTACTACTTTAATTGTTAGGTAGCTACTATTAACTTGAAGATCTTCGATGTAGGCACCATATATCGGGTGCTTAACTCAAGGATTTATGAATACCCTCTTAATAATTAGATACAGTGGGATTATTAGGAAAGAAAGATAAGATTAGAAAGAAGAACCAGATGCACATTGGTTTTGAATGTCTGTACATTGTAATGAGTGGGAAATATTGAGCCGGTTAAAGCATTCCACATTCGTGTACTGCGGCAAAAGAAAAAATCAATGTACTCAACATTAAGCATAAAATTGGTCTTAAGAGTAAACTGTAAGATGTACGGGTATTCCAGTTCCATTGTTTGAGGGGAGGAATGAATCTGGCTATTTTACTAGAGCATAGTTTATAAAAATTACGATAAAACAATTACCCAGCGGTGATGTCCAAAAAAGGAATGTCTCAGTAAGAAGACGATCTCTTACCCAAAATACTCAAGTATATTATTGGGACATCACCACCAATAAGAATATTTTACTCGAATTTTGGAGAAATAGAAGCTTTGTAAATTATAGCCAGATAAGAAGTGTAAAAAACTTCTTGCACCGTCGTTGTCGGAGAATACCTTGACACTTAACAGAATTTGTTTGATATCAAATATGTAATCACTACAGAACAAACCTATAGGAAACAATTTAGTGGTTTGGAAATTTCAGACAAAAGATCACTTATAAAAGTAGGGAAGAGTGTCAGGGACAAAACGGAGCCCTGGAGCATACCAGCGATATCAGATTTGAACCCGTCCAATACTATTACTTCAATTGAAAGGTTCAGAAGGTAATTTCTTTTTAAAATTTTATTTTAATTTTATCAAAAACTTAAAACTATCTCAAAGCGAGACAAACAATTCTTAATAAAACTAACATACATTTCTTAAACTTAAAAATTATATCTTACTGCGGGCGCTCTAATTTAATCCATTGTTGGGGCAGTAAGCTCGGAAAATTAAGCTGTTAGTCAACGACATCGCTCTCGCAATGCAACTACTACCAATATTCAGAAACTTTTCCATTTAAGATGGGGCAATGTTGAACTATACCGGGATCCATAGGCAATCACCAGCCGGATAAAGGCCATGTATCGAATAACCTTCAACCTGCTGTCAATACTGCTGCTTAAAAACAACCGTTTTGGGAAACGGCTAACCTAGCTCTGGCCACAGCAGCACTCGTATGTCTGTCGAAATACAAGTACTGATCCAACCAGATGCCAAGGTACTTTACTACACTTTTTTTCGCCAGTGCCTGTCAACTTGATCCAACGATCACTAGATTTTGTCAGTTCTTTCTCGTATCCCTTGAGGCTCCATACAGCAGAGTCCTGGATAGAATAGTTTCGCATTTGAAGGTTGATTTTCAATTTCCCGTCCTCGAAACATTACTGAATCTGGTCGAAGTAACCCTGCAAAAGTGTCTTGATAATCTCAATTTTTGGGGCCGTTCTGTACGCAATTAAGTCGTCAACGTACGCTATTGCCTGTGTCAGACTTGCTATCAGATCATTGGTGTAAATGGTGAACAAGATCAGCGAGTTAACCGACAAATATGAGATTCCTTATCAAATGCTTTTAAAATAGTCATGATAGATAAACCATCAAATCTGCGGTGAAGCTTTTGCTGAGGAAGCCCTACTCCCGGTGATTAGGAAGCTTCCGTTCTTGGAGATATTTCTTAAGATGATAATTAATCAGCGTTTACATGACCCTGGAAAGAATGGACGTGAGTGGTGTTGGACGATAGCTGAGAGGGGTAAAAAGATACAGTTTTTTAGGGGCTTAACAAAAGCTCTTTTTAATCCGGTCGGAAAGAGACCTGTAAAGTAGGAAAGATGGAAAAGCTTACGCATGTTTTACCAGGGTTGAAGAAAACTTCTTCAGAACGATAGGGGTATACTATCCCAGCAAGCGGATTTGTGTATGTTGAGGTCCTTAAGTATTCTTGAAACTGCACGAGTACGAAAGAAGGTAAGAAAAAGGCTTTCAAGTATGGGCGGAGTCATGACATTCATTGGCATCAGCGAATTATTTAAAAGCAATTTTTGTTGCAAGCAAATTGGCTTGTCATTGACAAGTAGACAACTAGATAAGACTACGTCTCGCCTGGCGGTCATATTGCAGAACTAATATTTAAATTTGAATGCCAGAAAATTATGTTTCAAATAAAGAAAATGTCATGTCGAAAAAACCGTATTTAATAAATAATTTTCATTTATCAATATTTTTACGAAAAAAAATTGACAGTTTTTGTCGTAAAATACAAAATTTTCCAAATGTTGATTTTATTATTAATAAGCCATTATTTCGTCGGCTGTCACTTTTTAAGCTGTCATCTTTTGGTATTTGACAAGTAAAAAATACGCTATTACAAAAAAAGGAATGAAAAAACCTGAAACATTTTGCAATAACAGTTTCCAAAACTAAAGCATTTTTGGGTCGTCTTGAAGCACCTTTTCGACTTGAACTACAGTTTGGGCGTGATTACTTCCTTATTTTAAAAAATCTAAATACAAAAAGTATTGGCAATATTGATTAAATTATTTTTTCTGTTTTATTTTGAAATGAAAATGGGTGGCGCAACAGTCCTTTGTGAACCAGGGCCTAGTGACTTACAACTCTCAACCATTCCTGTGTGCGAGTACTGTTGTCAGGAATGGAAGGGACCTACAATTTTAGGCCGAATCCAAACAGCATGCTTGAGAAAGCACTTTTTCATGACAAGAATTACTCTTGAAGGATTTGTCAATTCCTCGCAAGAGGCAGTACCCGCGAAAATTATTTTTTTAAATTAAGGTAGCACAGGCAGGAATTGAACCCAAAACCCCTTGCATGACAATCCAACGCACTAACCATCAAGCCACGGGTACTACTAAAGTTTTATTTTATTTGGTTTTAAAAACGACATCTCGAAGGTGGCCACCGTTCTCATCAATACACTGAGATAATCGGAACTTGATATTGTTTTCCATTTTTTCCAGGATATCTGTGCTTACTGCTTCTGTCGGCAATAGCAGCGCAAATATTATTTTTAAGATGACGAAGGGTCTTTTGACGATCAGTGTATACCAATGATTTTAGGTAGCCCCACAGGAAAAAATTACATTAGGCTTAATCTGGCAATCATGCAGGCCACGCAAAATATTCATTGACCTTCGTGCCGTGCGAGCTGTGGCACCATCTTGTTGAAACCACACTTCACCTGCATTAATTTCTTCAAGTTTGGGCAGAAAAATATCCACAATCATGCTGACATAAGGTTCAGAATTGACAGAAACTGCTCTTTCGTTCTCTTCAAAGAACCATGGGCCAATAATACCGATTCTGGATTTTGCACACCAAACAGTCACTCGTTTTGTGTGGGGCTCCAATATCGCATGTTTAGTTTGTTCAAACATTTTGCGTCCTGAGGCAGGTTTTCGAGGAAGGTTTTACATGCATTTTTTCGCGCAACATAATTGCGTGGATTAAGTTGTTGCACCACCGCCAATTTGTATGGGTGAAAATTAAGTTCCTCACAAAGAATTCGCCTCACAGTGTGACTAGAAATACCTAAAGCAACCGAATGTGTGCAAATAATTTCAAAATCGCCACCCATACCCTTTCGGTTCTGGAAGGTCCATTATATTTCTTCTACACACTACCGGTATCCCTGAAGGTGTCCACTCGCAAACAAATAGATTTACGATCAGGCACATGAAAAGCAGGTGCGATATTGAAATGGTTTCCAAAAGCAAGATGAATTGCGATGATCAAATCTGAAAGTAGGCCTCCACGGCAAACGCGCGCTCTTGCTTTGTCCACTGCGTCGTTGACATTAACCAACGCTCTACTATTAATAGCCGCTCAGTTGCAAGAGTTTCAGATAAGAAAGCAAACACGCCCCACCTTGTAGTAAACTGGTGGTATTAACGCCCGACGGCCGTATCTCAGCAGATCAAAAAAATCCGGATTTTCGTCAAAAATTGTCTTCAGTTATCAAGCTTATTTTCTCCTCAAAGACATTTGGAACTCGAAAAATCTCAGAATGATTTTTGAAAAACTGACGTGTCGCCATTAGACCTTTTTTTCTCAAAAATAGTGCAGGTTCAACTATTATGGTGGAAAGATGCGTAACTTGAGCTATAACCAATGAATAATTGGAATTAAAAGATATTAATATGAACGTGTTATTTTCGAAGAGTTGAACACAATTAGCCTTCTAGATCTTTAGACCTAATACCTAATACCTTAAGAAATTTGTCCTTGATTATTATTGGAAGATAAGGTCTACGCTAATGATCGATACGGTTCATCACCTTAAAGATAGAATTCGTGAGGTTATCTACGACATGCGAATTATAAAAGTGTCATGTAAAGCCTCAAAAAAAGTAGCCGGTGACCTTTTGGCTCAAGGTTGGTTCATTGTTAATAGCATTCCGTCCAATCAACAATTTTTTTTTGAGTTTCCATAGGAAGTAATTGTTATTGGTCCGATTTATCAAATTGAAAATTTTGACATTTCTCGACGTTTCAAGGTCCCTAGAGACGAAAAATAGAATTCTGCGTGCGTGTGTACCTACTCCGTACGTTATCGACGTTTTTTTCGTCGTCCATAGCTCAAGAACCAGAAAAGATATCGACTTCAAATAAATGTTGCTATACAGATAATAATGCAGAAAGATGCAGAAACGGCTTTCAAGAAAATTGATGTTTTTTTTTATCTCACGAATCAAAAACGCTAGAGACTTGAATTAAATTTTATTTAATATATATTGTGACGTGATACCAAACAAGTATATTTTTTGAAAAAAATCCAATAAACGGTTTGTTTTTATAAATCAAAAACACTGAAAAAATTTTACGAATAAAAATGATTTTATCTCAAAAACAATTTTGTGCAACGAAAAACAACGTTTTTAACATCTGGTAAAATTTTGTAAGAACCTAAACAAATCTTTACTCAAAGTTGTTAAAAAATGAATTTCCACTCAAATATCTTTTCAAATAATTGAGATTATGGCTTCCAACTTATTTAATCTAATAAAAAATATTATTTTCAACATTTGGTAAAATTTTGAGAAAAATCGAATTGACAGTTTATTTTACAAAAAAAAACAAAAGTTGGTAAAAATTTGTTTTCGACTAAAGATCTATTTAACAAAACTACATTTTCAAACTTAATATGAAAAGTATTTTTGGTAATTATAAACTTTTAAGCAAGATAGATCGACAGCCGGGATGGAAAGTTATCAGTGTGGGTCGCATACCAGCCTCTTTTTTAATATAACCTACTATTAGAACCTACTATTAGAAAACCATGTCTTTGAGTGCTTTACATTTAAAGAACTTTTAAAGCAATGGACCACCCTAACACATATGTACATAAAAATGAGAATAAGCAAACATCCATTTATTTGGCTTCAGGTGCTTCGTTCGGAATATTGAATTCACATACAAAACTACATAATGTACATATACTCCAGACCTGACAAAAAAAACTGTACCTTAGTGTTGTCAAATTTATTTCTTGTCAATTTCGAATTTTTGGGTTACTTTTTTTGTCACATTGTATTTTGGGGCCTTAAGGCCAATACAATTAAGTTCGAAACCATGACAGATAATGTGGATGTTAACGGTGGAGGTTTATCGTTAATTTAAGAACTGTCTTTATAATCTCAGAAACGTCTCGAACTTTTTCAAATTTTAAAACTAAACGTCCGTTCTTTAAAATACAATCGAAAATTTAAAAAAAAAGTAATTGTAGAAAACATTACATTTCAAAAATGTGTACATCCCGAGGGTAAGCCAAATAGTTTAATTATTTTCTTAAGGAAATCCTTTTTTCAAACCCATTATCATCATTAAACAAAATTCCAGGGATCTCTTGAAGATCCAGGAGTGTTCTTATTATTTAACAACTCCTAAAAATGGTAAGTTTCCTTGTTCCCTAAAAAGCTTATAACAACTAAAAAAAGACTTAAATTCTTAACCATTTTTTTATCTGCAGAAAATAAAAGGATCTTCAACTTTCTCAAAACATCCTGTATGATAGTTTTTTGAGTTTATAAGTATACTCCGCTGAAAGGTGCAAACTGGTAGTAAAAGCTTGCAAATGCATCGTCTATATGAATTCGATTGCAGTAAAACTCTTCAAGTTTATATTTCAAAAGTGTTTTTTGATTGTAAAATTTTGGAATCGATTTTTTTAAAATATCAAAAAAAACAACTGTGTTTATTTTTGTGTTAAAGTATCAGATTCACCCCTTTCGTCCTTTAACTATACAATAAATAACAGAATGTTCCTCTATAAACAAATAATTCAACACCTGAAAATCAAATCCTTTTGAAAAAGGATCCATTCATAGCGTTTTCTGTTTTTTTTTTGTTTATTTATTTTCTGTTTAACATTTGATAAGAGTTTAAGTTGTAAGTAATACTCCAGCTTAGTCCTTCTACATTTATATATCTGGTCTGTAACTGTGAATATGTATGACCCGACCTGAATGACAAGCAAAGCGAGAAATGTCCTTTCACTTGTGCGCCCTCTATTTTATTTATTTTGTTCGTTATTTTTTATTTTAGCTCTGTGTTTATTTTATGTTTTAACAAATTTGCATATTGGTGCTTTGGGATTTAAATTGCATATGCGATGGGATTTGTTACCAATCCGATATCATTGCCATCGTATACAAAGAGAGTACACAAAACCCATACACCCATCTGGAAAAGGGTTTGCTGTGCTAGAAAAGGGGAGTTTTGCACACAAAAAGAAAAATCCATGTCGTCAATGAAAAATAACAAGTGGATTGGAATTTTATTTTAGTGGTGGTCCCCCACAAGCACACAAAGGGACAATCCCCGACATCTCTACACATCTACATCTACATATATGAAGAGCTGAAAGGCGCGGCAAACCAGCTGCGATGATGGCAAGTCTTCAATGTCCTGAATATGTTCGATGGTTGGTATGTTATGCATATGCGGCATGCGCCCATATGGACTAGCAAAACGGTTTTTCATGTTCGGGTTTAATTTAAAGCTTTTTTGTTCGTCCTGTGTTATTGTCACTTAAGTGGGAGTCCCAAATGGATTTTCCAATGACATTCATGTTGATAACACCAATTTGCATTCAAAAATTATACACAAGTGAGGGATTTGAAAAATAGGCATAACTTTGTCGACAAAGGACGAATTACCAAGGATGACCAACCCGACGCGACGCGATGGCGAGGAGTCGAGTGGTATAAAGTATAATTGACAGTGATGATAAGCTAACAAAGTTCGCATAATTAAATTACAACCAATGAGTTATCAATTCACTTAATTAATAAAGCCTTGTAATTATTGTAACTTATAACCACAAATCGAAACCATAAATGAGTGGGGAGGCATCAGGAGGAGGCTGAGGCTGAAGCCGACATAGAGAGAAAGGGTAAGTCAATAAATCAAGAAACTCCATCAAAATGTAAACAGTTACATTAAATGACACTATCGAGGCCATCAATTACATCGTCCATTAGATTGTTAACGAATCGTCTGTGGTACCCTTCCACTCTTTCCCCATTTTGATATCACCCAACAGAAGCCAGAGCTAGAACCAGAACCAGAGCTATAGAATCTGATGATATTGAAGCTACAAGGGTGAGACAGAGAGAAAATTGTCACTTCATCACTGTCACCAGAGGAATGCCAAAAGCAACCCTTAACAGGCCCCAAACTATCGCCTCAATTTGAAAACAAAATAGTGGGTACAAGAGTACTTAATCAAGCCTAAGTTTCTACAACCTTTTTCTCAAGACTTCTTTTTGGAGTTCCTCTTCCTTAAGTTGAGCATTGAGGGTTGAGGCAACATCGTCGTGTTGGTGTTGGTGTCGGCGTCGGCGTCGTCGGTCGTTGTGTTGTGAAGATGAAAGAAGAAACTTTCATCGTTTCCCCTGAGGGTTTTTCTTGTTTTCTGTTTTTTTTTAACTTTGGGGTTTTTGGGTTATGGTGTGGTTGTTGAAATGATGGTTTTCACCTTACACCACCACCACCATCATTTATATCTACAAAGAGAGAGGTGCCAGGAAATTCCCAGAATTTTATTGCGGAATACGTTTCATTCGTAAATTAGAGACACTTGTCACACCTTTTTTGGGATTCGGTTTAGCTTTTGTTTGGGTTCAGTTTAGTTCGGTTTGCTTCGGTTTGGTTTAGTCCCTGTTGGCCAAAAGATGGAGTGTTTGTGATTACATATTTTTCCCTCCCTCTCTTCAATTTTCTGATGCCCTTACAGTAGATAGAGGGTTAACTCCCACTTTCATCTTAGGTATACTCTTTCTAAAGCTCACATAAAATCCACTTCATTAAAGACCATCTTAACCGAAGTTTGGCCAACATAACCAAGAGCAAGACCAAGTCCAAGTCCAAAAGTGTGAGGGCGTTTGATTTATCATCTAAAATCAAGGAATTTTTAGTGGAATTTTTGGAGAAATTTTATAGGTTAGGTATACGAAGGGCAATGCACAGAGAGGAAATGGAATTGAATTAAAAGTTTTGAGGTGAAATTTGTGTTTTGTGTGTGATGTTTGGACTTTTGGATGTGGTTTCGGTCTTGTATAGAAGAAGATGGAGGAAAAATATCTTCGAAAGTTGGGGTTTTTGAAAACTTATGGGTTTATAAAGTGTATAAGTAGGTTGGCGAGATATTTTGGATTTCAACAAATATTAATTAAAGGTAGTTTTGAAAGGAAATTGTATTAAGGTTAATATTTTATGGTTGTTTGTATGAGTAGGTTTATAAATAGATGCTGTTTATAAAGATAACAATCGACTAGCTTACACAGTTTGAAAGGTTGTTTTGAAAACTATTTGAGTTGATTTAAAAATGCAGCGGAATTTGGGTTTTTGTACAAGATTTAACTTTACATTTGTTTACCTAAGAACCTATATTTTCTTCTTCTGATAGCTAAATGATTTTTTCTAAACCTTTGAAACTTATTTTCTTTTTGATAAAAATTTTAGTAAAAAGGATGTTACTCTATTTTACAATTTTGCTGAGTACTTTTTTCGGAACTGTCAGTTAATACATCACAATTATTTTTTTTCTCAAAAAATAATTTTCAGCACTAATTTTTGTAAATTTGTATTCAGTTGAATTTTTCTAAAAATAAATTCGAAAAAACGTAATGATTGAAGACGTTGGTTTAGTTCTAAAGGATGTCCCAAAATTAACGCAAGATTTGAATTTGCCGCCATTTGTGCAGTGAAGTGTTGGCAACCCTGAAAAAAAGCAATTTGACAGCTTACAGTATAGGGTTATTCAAAATGGAGCGTTACACGATAGAACAACGTGTCTTCATTATTAAAGAATATTTTAAAAATAGTGAAAGCTTGGCGGCTGCAGTTCGAAAATTTCATACAAAATATGGTCGGAATAGTGTTTTAACTTCGTCAACTGTGAAGATATTAATTGAAAACTTCATGGAGGCTGGATCCGTTGGAGACGCCAAACACACTGGTCGTCCAAAAACAAGCCGTTCAAATGTGAATGTCGAAGCAGTGCGTGAGACTGTTGCTGACAATCCAGGAACCTCAATTCGACGTCGTGGACAAAAATTGCAAATTTCAAGAACCTCTCTACAGCGTATACTCACCAAAGATCTGTGTCTTCATGCTTACAAAATTCAATTAACACAACAATTGAAGCCTAATGACCATGGACAGAGAAGAGAGTTCGTTGAATGGATTATTGAGTATCAACAAATGGACCCTGATTTTTCGAGCAAAATCATCCTAAGCGATGAAGCACATTTTCATCTTGATGGCTTTGTCAATCGCCAAAATTGCCGAATTTGGGGTTCGGAGAACCCACATGTGATTGTCGAAAAACAAATGCATCCACAACGCGTCACTGTATGGTGTGGATTTTGGGCTGGAGGCATAATTGGGCCATATTTTTTTTGAAAATGATGCTGGTCAAGCAGTGACTGTTACTGGTGCTCGATATCGCGAAATGATTACACAGTTCTTTCTGCCAAAATTGGATGATATTGATGTGTCCAATATGTGGTTTCAACAAGACGGTGCCACATGTCATACAGCCCGTGAAACAATTCAATTACTGCATGAGACATTTCCAGGTCGTGTACTCTCTCGTTTCGGTGATCAAAATTGGCCTCCTTGATCGTGTGACTTAACACCATTAGACTTCTTTTTATGGGGTTATTTGAAATCACAAGTCTATGTCAACAAGCCCACAACCACCCGTTGCATCAACGAAATTCAGCCACATTTATGCAGAATGGTCATGGAAAATTTCAACAAAAGAGTGCGCATGTGCATGCAAAGCCGTGGAGGCCATTTGTCCGATGTGTTATTCCATACATAACCCTATCCTATGTACTTTACGAGTTAATAGAAAAATATAACTATCAAAAGACTAAAAACGGCGTTTTCTATTTAATTCAAATCTTACGTTAATTTTGGGACACCCTTTACGTGACATTTGACGCAAATGATATTTGTGTAGCAATCACAACAATATCTTCCGCAACAGTCACAGAGGGATGTGACATCTACCCCTTTTGCAAGGAAGTCTCTCGTGGACTGTTCATAAGACCTCTCCCCATAAATCGAAGGGCATCCAAAGTAGTTTTCCCTATTTTGTATTGAGAGTCAGGTTGTAAACTACATCAGCTCCTTCGTTAGTTTGATGAGCTTATCGTTTCTGAATAAATGTTTAGTTGATCGTAGGTTAAAATGTCAAAAACTTATGACATCAGTTATTGCTGCTACGGCTAATAAGTTTTGAAATGCGTCCATCAACCAGCGTTGTATTTGAAGTGTGCAGGAATAAATAAAAACCATATTATTGAAAACACCGACTCCACTTTTAGTTTTGTTGTAGACCAGTACCATCACATGCTTATTTTAAGAACCGGAATTGGATTTATGATATTTATGCTGCGTCGATAACAAAGCAACTGGTTTGTTTGTTTTGGAACGTAAGTCACCAACGCCATTCTTTCAGAAAATCCAAAAATAGGTGAGTGGACATCTTTTTGGTCATCAAGAAATTACTTTAGTTCAAAAAGTTTTTGTCACGTTTTTAGTTTTTGCTGATTTTTTCTAAGATGATGCAATTTTGTATAGAGCAACTTCAAAGCAAAGTCCAAGGGTGTGAGGAAGTTATCAATGGTAAAGTTGTGTCCGGTGTTGAAATATAATGGCATTAACGACATCGCAACATCATATCCACAAAAAAGTCCTGTACTTTGATCAGGACCTTGTTATTACTACAACCACTAGTTTTTCTAAGTATAAAAAGTTATAAAATCTTAGAACTCTAGGTGACACTCTTTGCGCTTTTTCTTTATTTTAGTATTTCCAATAACATTTTTAACTTCCCATGGAAGTTAACAAAAACCAATAACGCTAGCGACTTGAATTTAATTTTATATTATATTTTATGACATAATACTCAAATAGTATATTTTATTCATTTTTTTTAGATGTTATTTTTTTGTAAAAAAGCTGTCCATTCGATTTTTCTCAAATTTTTTTTCGAATTTTGACAAAAATATTTCTCATCAACTTAAATTAGTTGAAACCCATAATCTCAAGTGTTTGAAAAGACATTTAAGTTGAGAATCAATTTTTAAAAACATTGAGTCATTTTTTTAGGTTTTTAGTTTTTTGTCAAAGAACTGTTAATTCGATTTTTTTCAAAATTTTACTAAATGTTGAAAACAATACTTCTTATAAGTTAAAATAAGTTGTAAGCCATTATTTTAAATTTTTGATAAGATATTTGTATCGAAAATCAATTTTTACAAACTTTTGTAAAATTTTCATTTAAGATTTTATTTTTTGTAAAAAAATTGTCGAATTAATTTTTCTCAAAATTTTAACGAATGTTTGAAACAATATTTCTTATAAAATAAAATAAGTTTGAAGCCATTATCTCAAGTTTTTAAAAAGATATTTAAATCGAAATTCAATTTTTACCAATTTTGAGCAATGAATTTTTTAGGTTTTTTTTTTTATAAAAAAAACTGTCTGTTCGCTTTTTCTCAAAATTTTTCCAGATGTAAAAAACTGTTTTTTCGTTGCAAAAAATTGTTTTGGAGATGAAATCATTTTTTGTTCGCAGAATTTTCGAGGTGACAAATTTTTTTTTCAGTTTTTGGATTTATAAAAAAAACTGTTAATTTGATTTTTTCCAAAAAAATACTGGATTGGTATCACGTTACAATATAATATATAAAATTCAATTAAAGTCTCTACCGTCATTAGTTCGTGAGACATTTAGGGTTAACAAAAATGTTCACGTTTTTTTAAACTGTTATGGTAAAAAAACCACACACTCAATTTTCTTGAGAGTACTTTCTGCATTATTATCTGTACCTATAGCAAAAGTTATTTGAAGTCGATATCTCTTTTGGTTTTTGAGCTATGGACGACGAAAAAACGTCGCGAACGTACTGACGTCACTGATAAGGAACGATCAGGTTGTTGACAATTAGCTTAAGATGCTCACATAATACGGCAGAGAAGATTTTGTAAGCGATGTTAGGTAATCGGATGCCTCTGTAATTGGTGCAGTTTAGAGGGTCTCATTTTTTCAAAATAATACTGAGGTTCCATTAGGGCAATCTTTCTTTCGTACATACCTTACAGATGTGTTGGTGCATGCTCCTTACCACATTATCTTCAGCTGCTTTGAAGGGCAGCATATGGTCCAGTGGCTTTGTTAGACTTCAGCTTAGATATGGCAATCTTTACTTCGTCTAAGTCGGGAAGACGGGATTATTGGCTTTCGTCGTCTATTTTGAATGGGTCATCCCGCCTGACAGTGGAATTCTTCGTTACCGTTATATAGTCTGCAGAAGTATTCCTTATATATCCTCAGCATTTGCTGCGATTCCGCTTTGTGTTGGCCACAGAGGACATCGAGAGAGGTTACTTGTAACTCGGTCGGAGAACGATTTAGCGATCTCTTGTGATTGTAACCGTTGACGTTGTATCTTCTCCCAGCATCTCCCTGTTTTGCATTGGGTCTGTAAACCCGAGGTGCTTTCTTGGCAGCTAGGAGGTAGGGGTTCGAGTCGATGTTAGCTCCTCGGAAAGTTCGGACATAGACGATGCTGGAAGCGTGTTTTGCGTCGGTAGCAATATGGTCAACTGAAGGTAGATTGATCTGGAGAACTCCAAGTATCTTCGTGGATGTTGAGGTTCAGTACCGTACGAGTAATGGCTATCATGACGTTTCGTTGAATCCATCTTGGAAATTCCTAATCTGGATGAGAGGAGAGGTGCCTTAGTGGAAACACCTCTGCCCCCTGTAAGGTAAGAGTACGAGTTGATAAACAGAGGTATGTTTTGAGAAAAACTTGTGGCCACTTGTGTCCTCTTCAATGCACATGTATACCATTTGAACATAAGATTTATTAACTACATTGTTCGTCTATAACGTTCTTAAGCTCCAATAAATTCTATGAAAGGGAGCAAATATTCATACATTATATCTATTTTATAATCTTTAATTCTGCAGGCAATTAATACTTACACCCATCAGAACCCTGACTTACCAACTGATCTTTTTATTGCCCTTGTCAGTTTAAAAGTTATTTAACACCTTTTATAGCTTCAAAAAAATATATATCTAAAAATAAAAACAACTTCCTCATTGCCAAAAAGGTATAACATTTCAGCTTTATATAAAAAATACAAAAGACTTATTTATATTCTGATATCTCCTTTAAATTTTCTAAAATCATTGGAAAAAGATATTAATTTCTGTTGACTCTTTTTTGGGGCCTTAATATATACAAAAAGTCAAATAAATAGAATTATCCATTAGCCAAACCCAAAAAATACCTATAAACATACACATACATTTACACTATAGGCCTATCTTACTCTATAGGCCTTGTGGCACATAAATCATTCGATTAGTGCCTCGATATTTTACCCCCAAGAAGAGAAGCACTCTATTAACTTTTGTATAAAGGCCCATGTAGGATAAGATATTTGTTGTTTATATAAATTTAGTCATTTTGTATAAAGGTTCCTCATACCTTCGAAAAATAAAAGAACACCTTTAGATTTGGACAAAGGTTTTCCTCGCAAATTACCGTCTCGTCTTTGGCACATTAATACCACTCAGTTTGACATTTGTTACAATCAGCTCACTTTATAACCCTTCTTTCTATCTACATTGTTCGTTCCTTCCCTCGTCGTCGTCGTTGGTCGTCATCGACGGGCGTTGTTGTCGTCATCGTCATAGTAACCGACGAAGGCGACGTCTCGAAGTCCACCTGCTTTATAAAGCAGATATAGCATCGAAACCATACTCAATTTCAATATTCTGCCTGCATATTTATAGAGAACCAGACCGTTACTCAAAGGGTAACGAAAATAAATGAAGCCATCACATTCATAGCCGAGCCAGACCAGGAACAAGCTTCCTTCTGTGTCCTAGGACATGCAGAATACTCTGAACCTAAACCCAACATCGTAAGGCATTCTCGTTCTTAGAATAAACATTCGAAATTAAATCCTAGGAAGGTATAGGAACTCCTATATAGGTATATGTATAGGGAAGGTGTGTAGATTGTGATGTCGTTGTCGACGACGAACGTAGGAATGCTGCAAAAGGACGAGGGTGAAGCCAGAAGCAGAAGGAATAGAAAACCCTTCTAAACAAATCACTAGGATTGATGCTTGTGACAGGTGAGTAATGGGACTCGGCCTGGCTTATTATGGGTGTGTGTCTTGGATATACGTAGGTATACAACATATCTATAGCACAAAAACTCCAGCAGCGGCGTCACAACGAAGTCGTCATCGTCATCAAAGGAACATCCTTTATACTAAAAAGGAAAAGGGTGAATGAATATTATTTCGTTGTGTCTTTGATATGCTCGCACAGTTTCTAGAAATACAATCGTAACAGTATTATTACCTGTCGCTGCTGCTGCTTCTACTTCAATTCACCCCCTATCAAGAACCATCTCCCCCTCAACCACCCCCATCCACATTATATCACCCTCACTATACAGAAAAACATACAGTAGAATAAATTGAATTCGAGCAAAAGGTAGTAAATCAAATTGATTGAAAGTTTCTGTCCGACAACATGTCAGGCCAAACCAAGCGTAGGGAGTTGTAAATTTTTCAAATTCAAATATCCAGGAGCTATAATAATACACATTCATTTTTACTTACATACATATTTACGTATGTAACGTATAAATGTAGGCAAGATAGGGTATAGGGTATATAATGGAGTTTATAGGACATTGGACAGGACATTGAGACAGGAAAATCACGGTTCTTGTTATAGTATAACAGTAACAGAACAAAAAGGATTATTCGCTTGGGAAATCGAATCAAAAACAAAAAATAGAGAATTGTAATATATGGATGTGTATTTGGCCTGACAGGTTGGTGAAAAGTTCTTCCTGTATCCAGATCCTTGATTCCACATCCAAAACAGGGCCTATAGAAATATATCTTCGTATTTTTTCGTTCGTTCTTTTTTCCTCTTTATAATTGAAGTATTGTGGAAAAACTTCAAGTTAAGGGAAGAAAGAAGAATGAAATTTTTGATTTTTGTTTCTTTTACAAAATAAAAAGAGAGAGAGAGAGAGGAGTAGAGGAGGAGAGAAGAAGAAAGGAATATATAGTGAGTTTAAGGGCTCTAGGGAAGATCATAAATCAATTCACTATACAGGAAGAGTTTACAATATGAAACACATAATTGAAAGGCTTCATACATAATACCAAACAAAAATCTCTCAATAAAATGGGAACAGAGGACCTTTAAGGGGATGTAACTATGTTAAAGCTTATTCAAGAATGATGGTTGGTCTGTTTTTGTAGAGCTACTTTTTTTACAAAAAAAGGTATAGGTAGAAAATGATGGGCTTATAAATAGACAAGGGTTATATTTTTTGATGAATATCTTGTCAGGATCTTCAGAATCTATGAGGAAACAAATATCTCGTTTAAAGAAGTGAAAGAGTAATAAGAAATCAGATAACCAATTAGGTCATAGTCCTCATCAGTAATCAGAGTTTTAGGGAAAAGAGATGATGTTCTGGGATTTGGAGACCGAAATGGTGCGTTTTACTAAAGTTGTCATGCTTCGTCAGCCGTAGAAAAAGTAACTACTATGGAGTCCGTTCAACGAGCAATTTTAAGATTTTTACAAAGCAAAGTATTTTAAGGATAAGCGTATCCGTCGAAACGTGTCCAAGAAGAATTAATATTTAATTTTTTTTTTAAACAGGGAAGCTAAAATGCAAAACTAAAACTGTGGTGCAAATTTTAAACTGGTCTAATCCCTGTTGAACATCAAAGGCCTTGCCCTCTCAAACTTTTAGTATTTTCAAAAACTATAAAAACAACACCATGTGCTTAAGGAATTAGTACTGAATAAATCAATTTACGGGGGAAAAACAGCACTTCTTCTAAAATTAATTTTTAAAAACGATGTTAATCTTAAAAAGTCTCCAAATTGTTGATGTTTTCGACTTAATTTTTGAGTAAATTTAAAAATTTGCAGCAAATGCAAATCAAGAACTAAAAAGAATTTCCTCTATTTTGATTTTTTTTTAAATTGTGTTTTAGGGGCTCAACCGGGATTATAGCACTGATTTACCAAAAAAGTACCCGTGACATTATGGTTAGTGCGTTGGACTGTCATGTCAGAGGTCTTGGGTTCGCTCCCTGCTTATGCCACCTAAAGTTTATTTTTCCACGGGTACAGCCTCTTGCGAGGAATTGACAAATTCTCCAAGAGTAATTTTTGTCATGAAAAAGTGCTTTCTCAAATTAGCCGTTCGATTTCGACATATAAACTCTATTTCCCCTCCATTACCGACAACATTACTCGCACACAGGAATGGTTGAGAGTTGTAAGTCACTAGGCCCTAGTTCTCAAACGGACTGTTGCGACACCCAATTTATTTATTTATTTATTATTTACCAAAAAAAGATCTCTAAATTCCTGATTTATCGGAATTAAGAAAACCGATTATATTGTAGGCATACCTAAAAGTCAAAATTCTCCAAGAGTCTACAATTAATAAAAGAACAAAATAAAATTTCATCTATCTTCAGTTTTTTTTTAATTGAATTTTAGGGGCTCAGCCGGGATTATAGAACTGATTTACCGCTAAAAGGACCCTAAATTCCTGGTTCGTCGGGATTTAAAAAATCGATTGTCTTATTGGCAAACCTAAATGTAAAAAAGCTCTAAGAGTCTACAATTGCAAAGTATGTGAAAGTGTATTAATAAATGACATCATGTAATAAAAGAATAAAACATAAAAACTATAACATAGAACGACAAAGGTGACATCTAGGAAACCGTCAAGGGACTTATTGTGGTAGATTCAAAATTGAAGAAAATCACCAGCACTTATTAAATTTCATGCAATATGAGAGTGGATTTCACAAGGACATACTTTTTGTAAAGGTAATGAATGAAATCCACTCATTTGAGAAGACGAAAGAGTCAGGATATCTTAAAGCACGTATACGAGTAGAAGAACAGATGAGGAGGAATTATTTAGATTAGGGAAGAGTAAGACTGATCTCAAACATATTGCCGAAAACTGAGGCCCGAAGACCTTCTATTGCTACCTGGAACGACTAATTGGTTAAACGACCTTAGACTCTTTTGGATTGTCAACGGTGGCGCTTAAGTTAAGCAAGAACAGAACCAGTATTCCTATTCAAAGGACTTATGATTGGGACTTATAAAAATAAGGTGGCACAACAGTCTGTTTTTAGAACTAGGGCCTAGTGACTTACAACTCTCAACCATTTCTGTGTGCGCGTACAGTTCGTCGTATGACGTGGTAGATTAGCGGAACTGCAATTCTATCCTGTACCAGACCGTATCTGAACGAAGCTCTTGCAATGTGACCTCGAACGAGTTTTATCACGAAATTGTCAATTCTTTTGATTCGAGACCCGTTGTATAGGACCTCGTTGGAATAGTAATGCACGTAAGAAGATTTCGGCTGTTCGATATAAGCCAATAAAGCGTCGTAAACACTGCTGTTCGAACACCCGAAATTTCTCCATCTGTGAAAAGGGCAACGTTGAACCACACAGGACAACCATAAGCAATCATCGGCCGTATGAGGGCCATGCAGCAAATTACCTTCACTCTGGGGTCAAGTCGACTGCTGTAAAACAGCCATTTCGTCAGAGCGAAAGCTCCTCTGGCCCTGGTCGGAGCAGCATTTATATGTGGTACTTCACTACACTTTTGCTCGGCAATGGGTTCCCGTGAAGATCAACGATGACCATCTAGCGCAAATTCTTACACGTATCTCTCGTGGCCCTTGCCAACGGATTCCGGAACAGAGTTGTCTCCGACTTCTGGACATTTATTTTCAGTTTCCAGTCGTCGCAATATCACTTAATCTTGTCGAAATCCCGCTGCAAGAGAATTCTAATAACCTCAACAATTCGGGCCGTTCTGTACGCAATTAGATCGTCGGCGTACGCAATTGCCTTTGTAAGACTACCTATCAGATCGCTGGTGTAAATGCTGAAGAGAATCGGAGAACTCACCGCTCCCTGTTGAAGACCATTTTTAATTGAAAATGTTGTGGTAGAAGTTACATTGCCACTTTTGACAACAAACTTTTTACCGTTAAGCATATCATAAAGTATATACAACTATGGTTTTCTTTTGCCAAGTCTGCGTACGGTGTCCAGGGCCTTTTCCAAATCAACCAGAACAGCACCTGTGCATTGTTGTTTTGATTTATTCCATTGGATATCAAAAACGAGTTTAGCCGCAGCATGAATTGTGTCATGGACCGCCTTGAACCCGAAGTGTTTATCCGGAATTATTTTGTTGTCCGCAGCCCACTTAGTCAGAGCCCTTTTGATGATTTTTTCGAAAACTTTGCTGATGCTCGGAAGAAGACTTAACGACCGAAGATTTGACGGGTTCGAGTTGTCCTTTCCCTTTTTCGGGAGAGGATGAACCACAGCGGTCTTTCAATGCACTAGATAATATCCATTATTAAGTTCATTGTTGAAGAGTGTGGTATAAATGTCGATTGCTTCCATCGGTAAATGTCTTAGTACAACGTTGAATATACCATAGACACCTGCTGACTTTTTGTTTTTTATTGAATTGAAGATGAGCCGCAGCTCAACCTTCGTTACCAAGAAGGGCTTTCTCCCGTTTGCTCGGTGATTATGGCATTTGCCCAGGAATCGTCATTGAACCGCATGAAACCGCGGTTCTCAGATCGCCAATGTGTGATATTATTACGGAGGTAAAAATGAGTAAGTAGGGCTCTGTTTTCCAGGTCGTGGTTGGGGCAAATTCTAACATTCACCTTGTACATTTGCTGGAAAGCCGCCCCCACCGCCTCCACTTTTTCCTTCGGATCTTCAATTATTTGAAAGTCATCGTCAAAGATGGCTTCTTCTGGATCTATTTGCGCTGTCTTAAGTACGTCCCTGTTTTCTTCACATTTTGGGAGTTTCAGACACGGAAGGTCGTTATCATTCTTTTTCCTGAATATTTTGTTGATTTTAGGGAAACAGTCCAACGCATTAACCATCATACCACGGGTACTACATTTTCGGGCCTTATACCTTTACTATAAAAGCAAGACTTGGTTGCTGCTTAAAAGCTAAGTTCTTAGAATTTAGCAAAATATTAAAAACACACTGATGGTACTGAAAAAAACAATTTTAGAATTTGTTATGATTACTTAAAGTACTGCGTTTTCAATCTTTTAATATTTTGCAAAACAAGAGTTTTCAAAAAAACATGCTCGTGTCAATTTAGTTGATTTTATGGGACCTAATTTTTAGCAAAGGGTGTGCTTTTTTATAAAGCCATAATTTGAATAAAAAAGCATATTTATTT
The DNA here is from genome assembly GCF_945859685.1 of Eupeodes corollae. Lineage (NCBI taxonomy): Eukaryota > Metazoa > Arthropoda > Insecta > Diptera > Syrphidae > Eupeodes > Eupeodes corollae. The sequence goes on along the minus strand of NC_079149.1, from coordinate 29,048,262 downwards.
TTTATAATTGTTTGTATACCAAAGTTCTTAACACTAGAAATTTTAAAGTATTTACGCTTTTGAGTTGTATCATTTTGAAAATGTGCTAAAATCATTTCATATTTATTAGAAATAGAGCTTTAAACGATGATCTGAACACCAAAGGTTTTCTAGATACACTATCAAGTTGCAGTTATTTAGAGTTATTTTTTGTCTGTCCTTTACTTAGGTGCTGGATTAAACTTTTACCAATATTAAGTGTTAAGCCATGACAACTGAAATAAAATTCGATTTATAATAAGTTTAAATTCTATACAGAAATTGTTAAGAATAAAACAATTAAGTCATTGTGATAAGCGGATAATTTTAATTTTCAACTTAATCCACTTTTAAATCAAAATAAAATGTAAAAAGTAAGGGACCAAGATGACTTCCTTGTAAAACCCCATTTAAATGCGGTTTTTAACATACTCGTAAAAATTTAATCTCAGTATACTCGTATACCTAATTGTTAAACAAATAAAAGTAGGTAAGAACCTTAAAACTCCATTCCCCCCATTTGTTTATTTCCACAGAGATTAATAAAGAGAATGGGTGCTATTTACTGTAAATGTTACGTATAAACTATATTAATGGCTTGTAAAAAGTTTTTCTCTTTGATGGTTTTTCTTTCTATCCCCATTTAATGGACCAAACTTATAATGATCTCTGATGGTCTAAGAAAAAACTAAACTAATATTTCTAAGAAGAAACAAGAAATGCAATACATTTTTGCTTTCCATCAAACTATCCAACAGTTCACCTTGATCTAAAAATTAGTTTTTCGTTGAACTAATATCCTTTTTTCTTCGTCAAAATGATGCAGGAAAAAACTAGGTTAATGAGATGAAGTATAACATCGACTAAGGGAAGGTTTATAGAAGAGATCTTATCTTGTCCGTGATTAGAAACACACCACTAAACGAGAAGGTAGCTATGGTTGGCAATTTTAATTTCCATTTGCTATTCTGATGCTGAAACTGATGTTGATGCTGATATTTATGATGATGCTGAATAATACCAAGATGCTGTATGCTGATTCATTCAACTTCGAACAAACAGTGATTGCCCATGCTCGATGCCTGATGAGACCCATATTCTTCGGTAATATTGTTACTCATTCCATAATGGAATCATTATAATCATCAAACATCCTGCAGTGTTTCTAATCAACCATTTTCCTATAGACATATGTAGATGTACCCAAAGCTAGCTTCTGTATGATGATGGGCATCCCTTCCCGAAACCCAACTATATATACTCACCCCTAACCAATTATACGCTTCATCCATAACCGGATCCCTAAATCCATCTCTCGCTCGTCATGGATACGCTCCATCAATCTTATAACATCAGCATTTAACATATTGAACAACAAATTACAATACAGAGAGAGCGAGGAGATCGACCTCGCATCTCTGGGCACAATAGGACAGGAGGATTCTGTTCAACCACCCGGTTGCCAATGTTCGACTCTTCCATCCGTCCCAGCATCGAAGTTATTGTTGTTGTCGTCGTCCTCCTACTCCTCAATCATATTCAAAACAAATTGAAACTTTCCGAACAAATTCCATCTGACAATGAGACGAAGGCTGGTGCAAAGACTGTGTATCTGTATAGCCTGAGCTATAGTCATCACACACAGAGTGATGGTCGGTTGGAGGCAAGGACTAAGCCTATTTATGTCCAATTTAATCTGAATAAAAGATCACGCCGTTCAATCACTTCCCATATGTTTTTTCCCTCTCAAAATCTATGCCAAACCAACCGCACCCTCAATTTCAACCCACAACTGCTCCAACCCACCCATCTCACCTACCACACCCGTATATCCTTGGGCAACTGGACAAAGTGAAAGTCAAGGTCAGTGGATGGCTCCCCTGCTATAAATCAACCGCAAGCTGTGTATATGTCTATATCACCAGTATACCCATCAGATGTCCTTCCTGATGATGATATGGTTGCCATCATGATGGCCGAAAGAAAGAAAAGAAGGACATTGATTTCGATTATGAAACATTTCGTGGGTGTGGTATGTCCTGTTCTTATAGAAGGTATATCCCAGCAAAAGGCGAGTTTCCTTATTTTTCTTGACTTTCCTTTAACTAGGACTTTTTCATGCTACACTTATACCTACAGTGACTTACCTACTCCATCTTCTGATAACTAAACTATTCCAATTCCAATCCTCCTAGCAAATTGAGCCCAACAACAAAGAAAAATAATATAACTCCTAGATGTATACGTAGGAACGTAACTTGGTATTTTACGTGCAGGGGAAGAAGGGGGAGAGAAAAGAAAACTTTATCAGTGATTTGGCCCGCGGACGTGATTTGGTTACTGATTTTGGTTTTCGGACACTCAAAAACACACAAAACCCAAACAGAGTAAAATTAGGTTCACGGCTGGATTAGGACTAAATTTCTCCTTTGCCTTTAAGAACTTCAAACAAGCCTCTTTTTTCTAGAATTTGGAATTCGTTGTCATGGAGCTGAAATAGTTGAAATGGTAGTTATGACTTGAAAAATTTGATATTTGATCACCGTCACTAATTGTAGGGATAAAAAGGAAAGGGCCTAAATGACTGCCTTGGGGAACACCAGAAGTGTTTTAAATACGATTGAAACGGATCCAATAATCCATTTCAAGAAAAGAGGTTCAAAACCTAAGGAGAAAAGTTGAAAGGCAATAAGATTATAAAACATTTTAGCAAACGCTTTACTGAAGTTAGTGGGGACAATATCAACTTCATTCCCGTTTTTTCAGGCTCTAAGAGTGAATAAAACGATCTCTTTAATATTTGTGGTGGAAGATCTATTTTTTAAGAAGACGTGCTGTGCTGTGGAATAATAAGAAATCTGCAACGGAAGTGGAAAAGTTCATATAGAATGTTTTCAAAGCCCTACCTAAGCTAAGACGTACCATTTGGACCCATCATAAGTCGCCTTAATATTTTAATAATAGCAATGACTTTATTGTTGGCGCTGGTAAAAGCATTCTCAAAGGTTATTAGCAGCTTGTGTGGTAATAGTGAAAGGTACTCGAAACTCCACGCATGCGGAATAGAATTTTTAGAGCGATTTAAACAGTCCGTTGAAAACTAGGGCCTAGTGACTCACAACTCTCAACCATTCCTGTGTGCGATTATTGTTGTCAGGAATGAAAGGGTCCTACTATTTAAGGCCAAATTTAAACGGCTAGTTTGAGAAAGCGCTTTTTATGGCAAGAATTACTCTTGGAGGAATTGTCAATTCCTGGCAAGAGGCAATACCCGTGAAAAACTTAAGATGGCACAGGCAGTAATTGACCTCTGGCATGACAGTCCAATACACTTACCATATGCCACCGCCCGGCCCGGCAAAATCCTCATTCAAACCCGCCAAGTGGGTGCCGGGCGGGCAATGATCACCACAGAAGTCCTGTGCGTTTTTGGCAGGATGGTGATTAGCTAAGGTTGAGTTGGGTCGCTGAATTGTTGTAACTCCTCAATAGTGCAACGGTCGGAAACCCAATTTAATCATAGTTTAGAGGTTCCTAATTTTAGTGGTGATGTGAGCGTACGAAAACCGTGCCGAAGAATGGAAGGATAAACCAGCCACTAACGAGCTCTTTCAGATGCTGTGGCAAGGTCCGTCATATTTCTGCCTTACCTTCGTAAGCGGCTCTGCCGGGGCTGACCGTCTTTCCGCATTACTCGTGGGAATAAAATGAGAAAATCAAATAAAACAATTATAAAACAAAAAAATCGCGCCATGGCTGCCAATGCGGTCACATCTCCTGAAAAGGCTGTCGAGCCAACTCAGCTGTATGAACGGGTTGTCAACTCTGTGGTTACCACTAGAAGCGGAAGTCTTTCTCCCTCTACTAGCCGCAACCCTTACTTGAAGGAATTACCCGTCAGTGGAACAGCTGTGACGCTCGGCTGTCCCAATTGCGGCAATTCCACACCCCACCTCTCCCCCGCTCCTGCTAGGACGTTGCAAGCGACCCCAAGAAGGGACAACCCGTCCGGAGAGACAAAATCTGCGACATCTGGAATTGACTCGTAGGGTGAGGGCACACCCGGATTGGTATCGGTAGCTACTAAATCTGGAGGTGGACCCACATCTGTGTCACCCCGACATAGCTCTGGCCAAAAAGAAGTCACAGGCCAATCGAGATCAACGCGAGGATTCTTGCTGCAGTCGGTGACATAGACAGGAGTCATGTGGATGGTAACATCTTTCATGATCTTTGGGCAGAGGTCCAGGCTCACCTCGGTTGCAGATTTGTATCTGTCATCGAAGAGAATCCGGGGCCTCTCCCAGACACAGCCGATGCAGGATAGTACCAAAATCATATCAAACTCTTCGCCTGTGGTGATCAGAGATCTTTCGATCTATACAGGGGTGCTGTCAATGGCATGCCAAAAGTCTGGACGGATGCCAAGCTCGAGGTTGTTGCAAGGGAGAATATTCTTTGCCGACCAAGAGCATACGTATAATGGTCCCGGCTCTACACAGCTGCCCAGATATGATCATGAAATTGATCAAAACAAGTAATCCGAACCTGCCTACGCACGACTGGAAAGTACCAAAGGTTGAGAAGGAGACGGTGGGTCACTATAGATCAGCTCTCGTGTTGATCAATAGGGAATCACTGGCTCCACTGGCCGCGACCAAAGGCGTGATTAGGTATGGTTTCGATGAAATCGTGATCCGTATCTATAAAAAAGACGAAGATACGCTCAACACGCCCCCCACAGAAGCCCCTTCAGCGGAAGGAAACGCTTCACTAAACCAATAATGGAAGTCGATGCAACACCACAAGTGGAACCATCGACATCCACAGCCCCCACAGTGGAGGCTAAAACTAAAGTCGACAGCAACTCCGACATGGATACTGAAGACGCCACCTTAGGCATCACTCTGAGTGAGAAAGACCTACTTCAGTCCTCCTCAGACGATGAAAACGCCGACAAAACAGTGGTGGAGGTTATTCTGACTAAAAGTAGCATCTCCATCACGCCATCATGGCCACAAACAACATGGTACTCCGATCGCATAGGAACAAGGAAGACATCGTCTTGATACAGAAGCCTAGGGTCTCAAACTCCATCACCAGAGGCCTCAGGACTCCTAGCTATAAAATATTGTATGCATCGGAGAAAGGTGGCCCAAGGTCATGCATGTTAGTAAAAAATGACTTAAACATATTTTTACTCCCCAATTATAGTGACAAGGACACCACCACCGCTGTCTTAATAACGGATAAAGCCACCTACTTGCTCATATCCTCTTACCTTGCCCACGATAGCCCAATTCCAGGAGACACCTTAAGGAAGGCAATTGCGGACGCGCAATCGAAAAAAGTTGGTCTCCTAATTGGTTCGGACGCTAACGCCCATCACACGGTATGGGGTAGCTCTGATATATATGAGAGAGGTGTGTCCTTATTTGATTGATTACAAAGCACTAACCTACTCATAAGTAATATTCGTAATGAACCAACTTTTGTAACCAAGAATAGGAAAGAGGTACTAGATATAACACTTACCTCTGACTCGATCCACAATCTGATTTCAAACTGGCATGTCTCAAAGGAGAATGCCTTCTCTGACCACAAATACATTCATTGGGAGCGATAAAGGGGGTACTAGACGATGCGGTACACTTCTATACAAACGGTTCAAAGACCGATCACGGAGTTGGAAGTGGTATCTATTCGGAACAACTGAATCTCAGTCTATCCTATAGACTTCCCAATCAATGTAGTGTATTCCAGGCAGAAGTAATGGCGATTAAAGAAGCACTATCCTGGCTCAAAGAAAACGTTATATCTTGTAAGGATATACGAATCTTCTCAGACAGCCAAGCAGTCATAACTGTTACTCATTTCGAAATTAACATTTAAGTCCACAATTTTATGAAAACTTTGCTATATATTGAATTTTATAAAAAAAAGGGTAACAATGTCCACAAACTTTTGTAAGTGTTTTTGAACATTCCCATTAAGTCCCATTTTTAAATAATTTCAAGGATATTTTAACTGTTCAATATTTAAAAAAAAAAAACGAAAAACCCTTGAAGTGCTAAATGAGCAATAAGATCCACCATCCATAAGATATTCGTGTAGTGGTTCTTGCTTCCTTTTGCCTTTCATTGGAATTAATATCCACCAACAAAGGATTGAGTTCCACTACAAAAAAAAGATCATTCTCGTTATTTCCTTTTATTTCATAACATGGGTGTTATGTCCTTTTGAAACGACCTTCCTTCTTAACTCCCTTCAAAATATATTAACGACATTGTTTTATACTGTATTTTCACTGTGAATTTAAAGCTGTGGAGCCCTCTCAAACAATAGCTAATATTGAGGTAATCCACGACTGGACAAAAATAACAAATATAGGATGGCGGGAAGGCTTTATCGGATTAAAAAGATTTATATGAATTCATCTCGTTTAAGGTAGGATTTTGTCCTAACTTGCCTAAATGGGCAATTGCTATAAGGAGGTTCTATTTATATTTTTGGATACTTATATATGAACGGGTATGTATGGATTTCCTTCCGCTTCTACATAATATCTCCCTATACATCGGTACTTATATAAATTTCTCATGATACAAATGTTCGTCCTTGGCCTTTTTGTTTGTATTTTTATTCGTTTAGTTTTGTTTTTCATTTTATTTTATTTTTATATTTTTGTTTCGTGTATTGTGGTTTTATTTTTTGTTTATCCTGTCCGATTTGAAATCGAAATCGATATCAATTTATTTTTATTTTTATTTCATTTCTCAGTGACATTTTTGTTTTTTGTTTTTTTTTTGTTGTGTGTCCTTTTTGTTTGTTGATGATATTGGTATATAATTGTGTTGGATAAAGAAGCATATAAACAACAAGGAAGAGGAGAAAACATTTTAAATTAATTTCAAAAAGTTTAAGAGTCCTGTTGTGAGAAGTAAAATCGAAATACTCAAAAATAAAAATATAAAATTGAAGTAAAATGAAGAACTGTAAATAAAAAAGATTATTTTCAAATTAAGCGTATTTTATTTGTTTTTGGTTTTTACTTTGGGAGTAAATTGAAAATAATTTAAAAAAATACTTGATAAAAAAACATAAATATCGAATTTATTAATTGAAGCTGAATTCTTAATAGTTTTCTTTTTCTTTTAGGGAAAGTTGGTAAGATTTTGAGCTATGTTCAATGGCTTTAAATTTAGTCTAACTTGTACTAGGTGGCCCAAAATTAAACACCATTTTGAAAGATGACATGAACATTTATTGCCAATAATGTCGTATGCCAATCTTTTTTGAAATTTGTGAACTACACACCAGCGGTATACAAACAGTAGAAGTCCTTATACCTTGTGAATGACTATGAATCCATCCTTAATCTCACCAACGGAGAAAATAAATAACAATTGAAGAAATCTCCATTTCTGAGGCACTGAAAATTCGTGTGCAATGCACGAACAGCCTTTACATCCACTCAAACACACTAAGCGGTAAGATGTTGTTAAGGGACCTTGACTTGTGTCTTTAGGATACCATTGAGACTGTTATTAGTAAACGCTAATTAGCCACTATAAAATACTTCTTACTTCCGGATGAGCAGGGCTTGATAAACATATGGTTTCAACAAGACGGTGCAACTGTATACATATCACGAGCGACAATGAATATTGTTAAAGAAGCATTTAACGGTTGAAAAATCGCATCCTTAAACAGACTTCTTTCTTTGGGGATACTTAAGTCACCGGTTAATGCCAACAAATCTCAGACAATCACATCCTTTAAAGAGAATATTTAATGTTAACCGGAAATCTTGGAAAATGTTATGAAACGGGCACGAATGTGTTTAAAGAGTGGTGGAAGCCACTTGTCACGTATCTTTTCCAAAATTTTCTATTTAACTGACGAAATTGAAAGAAGTCCTAATAAAGATTTCCATTATCCAACAAAATGTATGGATAAACAAAATTGAAAAACAAAAACCATTTAAAGTAGGGTTGAAAGTTCTACTAATAAACACTAAACAAAGGTGTTAAAATATAGAAATTGAAAACCCTTGAGCGCAACTTTAAAAGCGTCAACTCCAAATTTTGGTAGGTCAGCTAAGATATTTGTAACAAACGATCTAAGTCAGTCGAATTTGGGGCGTTCTCAAGAAATGGGAATTGCTCAGACCACATTATGGCTTATTTTGCGTAAGTATCTTGGTTTACACCCATACAAGATCAAGTTATCTTAAAAATTGAAGAGGATGAAGTTGTAATGTTGTTATTGGAAAACTCGTTAATAGTATCCAAACAATGCAAAAAATACTGGATAAGTCTCGTTCTAGGCAAGTTCACTATTTGGAAAATGAACTGTCTAATTTTAGATGAGAAATGATTTACATAATTTGGTTAAAACTCTAAATTTATTTTGTTCCAATAATTGAATACATTGAATATGGAAGGATTACTTTTGCAGACTCAATAACGGCGACAACGAACCAAATTTCGCTGTCAGGCAGGATGATCCATTCAACATAGACGATAACGAAAACCAAAAATCCCGCCTTCCCTACATAGACGAAGTGAAGATTGACATATATAAGCTGAAGTCCAACAAAGCCGCTGGAGCAGATAGCTTAATTGCGGAATTCTTCAAAGCAGCTAAAGATATTGTGGTTAAGAGCATGTACCAACTTATCTGTAAGATATGGTCAGAAGAAAGCATGCCCGATGAATGGAACTACAATAATGTTTGTCCGATTCTGAAAAAAGGAGACCCTCTAAAGTGCACCAACTATAGAGGAATCAGTCTAATTAATATCGCTTACAAAATCTTCTCTGCCGTAATATGTGAACGTCGAAAGCCCATCGTCAACAACCTGATAGGTCGTTATCAGAGTGGTTTTAGACCAGGAAAGTCCACAGTTGATCAAATATTCACATTAAGGCAGATCCTGGAAACAAAACAAGAACATCTAATCGACAACCATCATCTTTTAATCGATTTCAAGGCTGCATATGACAGCATCTAAAGGGAGGAGCTGTATAAAGCCATGTCTAGTTTTGGCATCCCTGCCAAACTCGTCCGTTTGTGCAAGATAACCATGAAGAATTCACGCTACTCCATAAAGGTTGCACACACCTGAACAGAACTCTTCGATGTGGAAAAAATTTTTAGACAAGGTTATACGCTGTCATGCAATTTGGTTAACATCGTACTTGAAAGAATAGTGCAGAGCTCTCCCGTCAACACAAGGCACTCTTCTTCAAAGGTCTGGTCAAATACGTTGATAAAAATAAAAATAAATGAGGTGGCCTAACAGATGGAGGAGACTTACAGTTTTAAGCCGAATCCGAACGGCTAAATTGAGAAAGCACTTTTCATGAAAAGAATTACTCTTGGAGAGTTTGTTAATTCCTTAACGGTGAAAGAAACTTTTGATGGCATAGACAGCGATCGACCCCAACACCTCTGGCATGGCTGAAATCAAACAAAGAATAACTCTCGCCAACCACTATTTCTTTGGGCTAAAAAAGCAATTGAGTAGCAAAGCCCTCTCTCGAGGCACCAAAGTGTCGGAGAAGCATGGACTATGAGTAAAGCGGATGAACGCACCTTGGGTCATTTCAAGAGAAAAGTTCTTCGTGTGATCTGTAATCCCGTATACATAGAAGGGGAGTGGAAGAAAAGATGAGCTGTACGTGCTCGACATAAACTCAGCCAGAAAGGTAAAAGTCAATTAAACCAATGCTCAGGCCGGAAAGACTTTAAATCCAAACCCACAGGATAGCGCAGTTCAGGAAGACGACAGATCTGGTTTAGCGCACAAGTAGAATGTGACCTCACCCAACTTGGAGCTCGAAACTGGAGACAAGTAGCAAGGGACCGAGATAGATGTTGGATGAAGCTCTACTTCACACAGGACTGTAGCACCACCTTAAGTTAGTAAGTAAGTAATTACAGTAGACACTCAAAATAGTGAAATAAATAATATTGAATAAATAAAAACCAGCCATGTTCACTATTTCGAAATTGTTCATTATATCAAGCGGGAGCCTAGAAACGCTTTCCAAAGTAAAATTTGATCAAAAATTCACATTTTGTTTATTGTGAAGATATATTTATACATATTTATTTATTTAATCGATAAACTAATATTTGATCAAGTTGAAATAGCTTAAAACAAAAACAATTCAAAATACAATAATACATACTTATTATTGAAATTACAATGTTATAAAAAAACTAAGAACACAGCAAGAACCTGTGTTCTACTGAGTCTACTGTCTTTTTTGATTTAGTATGAGTAATAAAGTCGTGGTCATACAATTAAGACAAAAAAAGGAATATACCCTATTCTCTTTTCTATATCACTTTATGTTCGTTTTTTTAATGGTTAACAACAAACATTATTTCAATATGAAAACCGTATGTCATATAAGGTGCAAAGATGTTTTGCTTTTAAACGAAGCGCTTTATTTGTTGTTAAGTCGCAGTGCAGGTGGTCACATAATTAAGCCATTACATTTGAAACTTATTTGTCTAATATTTCAAAAAGTACAAAAATGTTATGAAAGTAAGCATATTACTAGGTTTTCCTGGAGGTAAAGTTAGAAACGCAGTTCAATATTTAAAAAAAACACCAAACCTTACCTACCTCTAAAAAAGCCACGAAAAACGACTTCAGCTGTGGACACTAGTTAGGCTTTCTAAAGTGGATCCGTTTTTAACATCTTTGGACGAATCGCTAGCCCAACCTGTCAAAAAAGAATGGGTTTGCTTAAGAACACCTCTATAAATGTCCAAATTTTTTAAATTTGGTCGTGTGGAGCGATGAATCCAAGTTGCACGTTTTTGGCAGTGACGGAGGACAAAATGAGAGGCGTCCTCCATTGAAAGAATTGGATCCGAATTACACAAAAAAAACACTAAAACATGGAATGTTTTCTGTGATTTTACTTTTGAACAAAAGCTGAAAGTCATAAATGAAGTTGAGGGTGGTGTCAAAAAGAAAATAGTAGCCATAAAATATGGGTTACCGCAAAGTACACTTCCCACCATATTGAAGAACAGAGAAAAACAAAACAAAAATGCTGAAACTTCACGAAACGAAAAAAAAGAAAAAACTTTTGTCTCACTTCTTTAAATCGAGGTTTCTAAGACTCGAATTTTCTCTTTCATGTTGAGAGTTCGACTTATGGAAGTTCCACTGTACATGTAAAATTTTAGGTGTTCACTATGCTGGAATATTCACTCTTCCGAGATTCACTATATCGAGCGTCTTCTGTAATTGAATAAATACCTTTTTATCGTCTTTGGATATTAACTTTTTAAAATTTGGTACGATAATAAAAAAAAATAATTTATTTTAAAACAAAAAATAATTTTTGATGTTTGAACAGCTGATTCAATTACACAGCATTGACCTTAATGAATTTAAAGCGCATTCACGTAATTTTTTGTGTATATTATCATTTTAAGTAATTTTTTATTTTTTATTATAGAATTATAAATGTGATCCTTGTGTATTTTTAAATAAATAAATTAGATGGTACAACAGTCCGTTGAGAACTGGGGCCTAGTGACTTACAATTTCAACCATTGTGCGAGACATTTCAGGGATGGAGGGGACCTACCTTATCGGAGTATATAATTTGAGAAAGCACTCTTCAAAGATCAATCAAATCCTCATATGATTTAGTACCCTTGAAAAAACCTTTTGTTGTACAGGCAAGGATTAAACCCAAGACCTCTACCCACTAACCAAACCATCATGCCACAGGTATTTAATTTTTAAAAAGAGGCTGGCATCCGACCCACACTGATAACTTCCCATCCTGTCTGTCGATTTGTCTTGCTTAAAAGGTTTCTAGGTTTTTGTGTTTTTTTTTTAAAGTTGTCAATTGAATGAGTATAAAAAAATTAAAAATTAATAACAATATTTTCCATATAATGAAATAGTTTGATTTCAAAATCTATTTTTGTTAACGAGATTTTTTAGTCGTTAACCTGTAATTACCAATTTTAGTAGCATTTCTTAATAGTTTTTATATTTCATATAAACAAATACAAATTGGATGAATGAAATTAATTTTAAGTCAATACCTTCTAGAGAACCGAACATCATTTTTACCGAATCTTCGTACTGTTTTTTGTAGATTTTTTTATGAAAAAAACGGACTGTTCGATTTTTACAAAAATTCACTGAATGTCTAAAAAAATATTTTATTTGAGATAAAATAAGTTCGAAACAAATATTTTTAATTATTGAGAAGCTACTTGAGTCGAAATACATTTTTATTTGGTATTATTTCCTATTGTAGGTTTTTATTTTTTGTTAAAAAATTGTAGATTTGATTTTTTCAACATTTTATTGAAAGTTGAAAACAATATTTTCTATAGGATAAAATTATTTTGAAGCCAATATCTCAAAGTTTTGCAAAGATATTTGAGTCTAAAATCAATTTTCACCAACTTTTTTTTAAATTTTTGTTTCGGTTTTTACTTAATTTATCAATTCCATTTTTCTCAAAATTTTACCGATTGTTCAAAACAATATTTTTCGCCAAAATCTCAATATTTTAAAAAGATATTTAAGTCGAAAATCAACTTTAACTACGTTTGTTGATTATTTTTAAGGTTTTCGGTTTTTCGTAAGAAATCGGTCAATTCGATTTTTCTCGGTTTTATCTGGCTCCCCATCCTTGGAGTTATACTTCTGGCTCTCCAGGTTGGCGGTTGTGCCGTCGGGGTGACTTCCTGGCCACGTAAAAGCTTTCATAGTTGTGAAGTACCAACAAGCCTCGGATACGGACGGATTAACTGTTGACAACCAACGCAAACGAATTAGGGACAACGAAATTCGGATATGCACGTGGAATGTTAGGTCCCTCAACCGACCACTAGCGGTCGAAGAATCAGCATAGGCCCTAGACCGCTATAAAGCAGACATCACTGCCATCCAGGAAATACTGCGATATTCACTATGGTGACTGCTACCATGAAAACCAACAGGTCTTATTGGGATGCGGCTTCGTCGTTGGAGCCAGCAAGAAGTCTTGAGCTATAGGTGCATCAATGAGCGCCTCATGACCATACGCATCAAAGCTAAATTCGTCAACATTAGCCTGATATGCGCGCACGCTCCCACAGAAGAGAAAGACGACAACACTAAAGATATGTTCTGCGAGCTCCTAGACAAAACATGAAAGCAGTGTCCTAGCTACGATACTAAAACTGTCCTGACCGATTCTAATGCCAAGCTAGGAAGGGAAGACATCTTTGGTGGAATAATTGGGAGAAACAGCCTACACGACAACACTTCCGACAACGGAGACAGGCTCATAGATTCTGTTGCGGGGCGAAACGGCATGGTAGCCAGTGCGTGTTTTCCACACCTCAACATATACAAAGGAACTTGGACTTCTCCAGATCAATCTACCGTCAACCAGATTGATCATATTGCGATCGACGCCAGACACGCTTCCAGCATCATGGATGTACGAACTTTCCGAGGAACTAACATCGACTCGGACCACTAGCTCGTTGTAGATAAGGTAGCACTTCGGATTTCCAGACACAAGGCAAAACGGGGAGGTGCTGGGAGAAGCTACTACGTCCAACGGTTACAATCGCCAGAGATCGCCAAATCCTTTTCCGACCGAGTTACAAGTAACCTCTCTCGAAGTTCTCTGCCGCTAACACAGTGTATCGAAAACCAGTGGCAACATTGCCAAAATGCAATCAGAGAAGCCGCCTCTGATGTGCTGTGTTTCAAGCAGCCACTTACAAGCAGCCACTTGTCGGCAGGCAATTGCCAAACAATAGGCACGCAAAGCGGCGCTGCATAAAAGGACGAGAACTGCTCATGAGCTCTATGAGGAGAAGATGCGAGAGAACACCGATTTTTCAGAAGGAAAAAGAGAGGGCATGAGAAGCGTTCTGTCGAAGATGTTTAGAGTTTTAAAAGCAGGAATGAAGTTCCAAAGTTTTGTGACCAGTTGAAAGAAATTCACAATCACAAAAACATAGACCTCAAACAGAATGCTGCAAAGATGAAAGGGGAAGCATCATAGTGGATTCGCAGTCAATGCTGAGGATATGGAAGAACCACTTCTGCAGACTGTATAACGGCGACTGCGAATAGAATGCTGTTGTCAATATAGGCGACAAAAGCCAACAATCTCGTCATCCAGACTTAGACGAAGCAAAGGTTGCCATATATGTACAAACTGAATTCTAACAAAGCCGATTGATCAGATGGGTTGAATGCCGAGCTCTTTAAAGCAACTGGAGATAATTTGGTTAGGAGCATGCACTAACTTATCTATAAGATATGGTCGAAAGAAAGCATGCCTGATGAATGGAACATCAGTATTGTTTGCTCGATACTTAAAAAAGTATTAGAGGGTTAACTGCACCCACGACTACAGAGGAATCAGTCTATTTAACATCGCTTACAAAATTTCCTTTGGCTTAATATGTGAACGTCTAAAGCCCATCGTCAACAATCTGATAGGTCCTTAACCCAAGAACACCAAATCGACACCCACTATCTTTTCATCCATTTCAAGGCCAGATATGACAGCATCTACAGGGACGAGCTGTAAAGAGTAATGTCTTATTTTGGCAACACTCGTCCATTTGTGCAGGATGACCATGGAGATGCTGATGACATTGACAAAATCGGAAGAACTCAGCGTGATGCCAATGGGGCTTTTGTATTGAGGCAGAGGTGGCAAAAATGGGTTTAACGAGGGCAAAACAATGTTCATGCTGTCGTCAAGAAAGGACATACAACACCGACGTCTTGGTCAAAACGCCATCATCGACAGATGTAACTTTGAGGTAGTCAAGGTTTTCGTCTAGCTAGGCTCCGCTGTTAACGCAGAAAACAACAGCAGGGATTAGATCAAACGCAGAATAATTCGTGCTGTTTTTTTGGACTAAGAAATCAAATTGTTGCTATATAAGACCCTTATCATTCCCGTTCTGCTATACGGTGCAGTAGCATGGACTATGACAAAAGCGGATGAAAGCACCTTGGGTGGTTGTGACAGAAAGGTTCTTCGAGTGATCTACGTTCCCGTATGCGTAGAAGGCTAGTGGAGGAGAAAATGGAATGACGAGCTGTACAGTGACGTAGACTTAGCCAGAAGGGTAAATGTCCAACGACTAAGATGGATGGGTCACGTAGAACGCATGGAAACCAATGCTCCGGCCCGGAAAGTCTTCGAATTCACACCCTCAGGACAGCGCATTAGGTGTAGACAGAGTATCATCGTAGGGGTAGACCTTCACAAATTTCTTGAGAGCTCTTTCTGCATCTTTCTGTATTATAATCTGCTTAAAAAAAACTTATTTAAAGCCGATATATATACTGGTTCTTGAGCTATGGACGACGAAAAAAACGCTGCGATCGTACGGACGTACGTACGTCCGGACGCACAGAAATCTTTCTTAAAATCTTTTATTTCGACTCTAAAGACCTTGAAACGTTGATAAATGTCAAAATTTTCAATTTGACAAATCGGACCCATTACAATAACTTCTTATGTGAAGTTTGGACAGTTAACTCAAGAACACTGTGAAATTAGTGGAGACCATATTTTTGTTTATTTGTAATTCCATTCATATCCCCTTGAAGTATGGTTCTTAATGTCAAAAGTCATGAAAAATTTCAAATGGCAAATCAATGTCTTTGTATAAAATTCAAACTAGAAAATCATTCGAAATTTTTCATATTGCAATAAAACTGTAAACGGGGGAGATAGACCCCCCTCCCATAGTAATAAATGCTTGCATTTAAGTGTTCTATACAAATCCGTCATTAAACTTTGTCGCCTAAGCTATCGTACTCTCCCCTTTAAATTATCTCGATATAGCAGTTTAAATCTTCATTTCGCATTTCACCGAAAAATTAATATTTAAAATAAATGGATCAATAATGTTTTAATAAAAAATATCAACACATTTCACTATATCATCAATTAAAAGATAAGATATCCCGAATTAATGCAATACATATTTACCTTCACCTAAGCATTAAACTTTTAAATAAAATTAATTTAAAATATTCTTTTTTTACGATTCCCGTACTTAAAAATAATATAAAAATAATGATGGTCATCCCGAAGAATTTATTCAGCATATAATAGCTACAAATTAATATGTTAACTCATTTAATATTCAAAGTGCACTTAAAAAACAAACAAACAACAGCAACAACAAAAACCGAAACAAAACGAAAGAACAAAAAAAAAACACCAATTATCTTAAAATTAATTTCCTTACACCTTCATTAAAATAATAAAAAAAAGTATATATATGTAAATCTACGAAAAGAACAAAACAAAAAATTATAATCTTTTTTACCCAAAACACAGAAAACAAGAACAAGAAGCCTCTATCACATTTTATCACCTCATCTCGCATTTCCCACTCCCGCACCCACTTACCGACACCGAGCCACCGACAAAATAATTCTACGCATTAATTTTTGGCTTTAACACGATCACAGGGAATTAATTATCGCCTGTTTCGTTCATGTCGGTGTTGTGGGTCGCGTCAGTCGTGGCAAAAAGGGTTGGCGATTAAAAATTGTATAATCCTCCATGGCGTGCGTTATCGTGTTAAAAATCCAAACCCTTAAGGCTCACAGCTCACGCCCAGGCACCAACCCTATGCTTCCTCTTTTGATGCCACCGTATCATTGCAGATGTTTGTTTAAAAACAACTCCAAGTTTAAACAATGTACAATCAATTGACAGTGGTTCATCTTGTTGTGAATCTTGGTAAAATTTAATGTTTCAATGCTTCCAGACCCTTAAAGTTCTTATGAAAAAAAATTCTTCTTTGGAAAACTTTGGTAAATTCTCGATTTTAAAAAAATCCAATTTTTGTATAAAATCCATACAAAACGATCCACTGTTTTTACTGACAACATCTTCCAATGTCGGAAGCTAATTGAAATATCCCCAAACCTTCCCCCAAGAGACTTTTGCCACTTTCTTCCCCCAAAAGGGTTGAAAATTTAACATACTCATCCACATAAGGTGCCGCTTAATGCCTACGAGGGTGTTTTCGCGAAAATATTACACAACCCTTTGTGATGTTGTTGCCACCCCTTCCACTTCCCCCCTCACACCATAGTCTTGATGATGCTATGCCACCGTCATCCATATTGGCGTGGCTCGTCGTCGTCGTAGCCGTTCGTCCTTAGCATCCACTTCCACATGTTTAATGGAAACAGTTTGTGCCGCCTGACTTTGATGAGGTCTATACTTCTCGCCCGAAGGGTTTTAGTTGGTCCCGTCGAGGGGGTTGAAAACAAACTCTATTACACCATCACCAAAACCCCCCACGACTCGTGCATGTACTAAAAGTGCTTAAAATGAAATAGCTTCTGAAGGCCATTCGGAGCATTTAACTTTTTGATGATATCTCTCCGGCGGGTATTTGGGTTCACAAATGAAAAACTGATGAGGGTTCGTCGTCACATCCGGTTACGGTTTTGGTTTCTATATCGGTGTTGGTGTTGGTGTCGTTGTCGATGTCGGTTCAGATTTGGATTTGGATTTTGATTTTGAAGTTGGAAGTGAAACTTTTGATGTTGCGAAAGCGAATGGTTCTTGTTTACGATTATTTGTAACATTTTGCGGTCGTTATACGGTACCGGTGATGTCGACTGCCTAAATGGTGAGATGCTGAAATGCCTGATGCCATTTTTGGTGACTTAAAGGAAGAGGTGTTATATGTTTTACGTTTTACAGTTTTATGTCTTCTGTTCTTTAGCTTAATTTCAAATGCGGATGTATCTTGTCTATCTATCCCGGCAAATCTCTGGAAAATTGGTTATGCTTTTTCTCCTTCACTCTATAGAAGAATAGAAGATACAACCGATGACGACGAGCGACGATATGGTATGAAGAGGAAATTTAATGTCATACCCGACTGATGTGTCATCCAAGAAGGTATATATGAAGCCAGGATGCGGAGGGAGGTAGAGTATTAATTAGAGTCCCTTTAAGGTGCTTCTAGATATTATATGCCATATATGATGGTAGGTAAATCTACGCCTTATATGTTTATACCTTTATACCTAACCTAGGTACCTAACCTACCTACATTTGTGATATGTTCTTTTGGGTATCTCTTCGTGCTTAATTGAATGTAATTAAATTTTATCCCTGTACTTAGAGATGTGCTCTGTATGTTTGTTTTTTTTTGTTCGTTTTCGTTTTTGGGTGATATGATGGGAAAAAGGGAATAATAAATTCCTTGCGAGCTTCTAACACGCTATAGCGGTTTTTCGTAGCCATGTTGATTACCCAACGGAGTTTAATGAAATGTGTCAGGCAAGTATAAGAGTAAGGTAGGTAAGGTACCTAACCTACATACTGACATCTATAAAGAAGATGGGTTTTTCGTGTTTTGCTACATCTTGTCATCTTATACCAATGTACATACCTAACTGTATGCTCGTAATATCCTTCATTTTGTTCTTGTTTTAAGGCTTCCATCTTCCATCTAAAAACTGTAGCAAGGCATACTTAATGAAGTGATAAAGGATGCGTAAAGAAAGTAGTAGATTTACAAAAGAGGATAATAAAGGGAAATATTAAATTGCCGTGCGCACAAGTAAGAGCAGTAAATTGCTCCGTTATCACAGTCTGTTTGTTTGTATGTATTGTGCTATATCTAACTTAGTGATAACACATTGCGTGTATGTGGTGTGTGCTTTATACTCTGATGTGATGCCGTATTCCGTCTTATACCGTGGTGCGTAGTGTTCGTCGTCGTGTCGTTGTGCAGGATTATATGAGTGCTGCGTTACGAACGTTACATAGCATATGTCACGAAGACTTTATTAGTTTATCTTAGAGGCTGGCAAAGCTTTGTTTTTATTGCTCCTTGCTAATTCCTTAGAAGTAGGTGAATAACACAAATATTTATTATATGTAAGTTGATACTTTTCAAGACATACACACATAGTTCTAGGGGAGGACAACAAAACTGAAGAAATTAAGTCACAAGGGTTTTTTGTAAGACAAAAAGTATATTAGGTGAGGGTAAGTATTAACAGTTGCATGGGAGTTAAAACTCGTTCAAGGATTGAACTTAAACAAGGGAGTGTAGTTAATGCTTTTTGTTCTGGTTTGAGAATTAAGTTGTTTAATTTCATATACTTTAAGACAAGCTGGTGTCAATTGCAAGAAAATACCGAGACACATACCTTAATTTCACGGAGCTAGACAACTGATGTGGTAATGGCAGATCGGTAGCAATGCAACTTTCCTGCCATATCAAAGTTCTTGCCTTACCTCCTCGTAGTGGCCCCCGGGCGATGATTTGTGTATCCCAATATACATAAGTTAGCAAAAATTGCAAGGGTGAAGTTTCCTGACTCTTCAGGATAGGTTACGGAGATTAGCACTCTTCGTAACTGAACACCATCCCGCTACAGAAACCGAAATAACGCCTCGGATAATTAATGGTAACCCGTTGACGACTTTTGGCTATTGTACCCGGATAAAGATTGGTTTCTGGAATGTGAGGACACTTCTGAACGCAGGAAGTGAAGGTCCGCACAATGCCAGATTCCTCCAATTAGAGAGAGAATTTATGCGGTACAGAATAGATATCTTAGGGTTAAGCGAAGTGCGATGGTTGGGATCTGTCAAATTCAAGTCACCGACACGTAACACTGTACTGCTCTACTCTGGCCATTACCCAGGAAACGCTCGAGAGGCTGAAGTTGGGTTACTCCTTACAAAAACGTTAACCATAAACCTTATTTCATGGGAGCCCCTTAGGGGAAGGCTTATCAAAGCTAGGTTTCATAGTAGTCACCATAATACAGTGTTACGCACCGACGGAACTTGCATCTGATTAAGAAAAAGAATGATTTAACAGTCAACTAGGTTCCACCTATAACAGCACTTCCCGCGGAGATATTATTTTACTTATGGCAGACTTCAATGCTAAGGTTGGCAGTAAGCACAAACTTTATCATTAAATAAGTTGGGTGTAGACGGACAAGCAAGCGTCTGCCAACCAAATTGACCACTTCACGATAATTCGACGCTTTAGAAGCAGTCTCTTGGATGTACGAAACAGAAGAGGCACCGATATGGGACTTGCCTGTGACAACCACTTAATGATAGCTACCCTAAGATTGCGTACAGCTACAGCTCGAAGATCCAACGGATCAGTACACGACGACATCGAACACCATTGAAATGCTGTGAAAAAATTTTTACATTTCAGGTGCTGACAGAATAGTCGGGCGGAAAGAAGAAATCAACAACCCTTGGCTTTCAGAAGAATCTTGGGCAAGGATCAACGAAGGCAAACAGTTAAGGGCTCGAATTACCGCTGCACAAGAGGAAGGAAGAAACGAGCTGGAGTCCTCGTATCGCATGAAAAAGAGAGAGGTTCACCACAGGGAAAGCCGCGACAAGCGTAACTACATTAACGCATTGGTGCAAGAAGTATAAGATGCTGCAAACTGGTGCGATAGCAGGACCGTTTACCGAATAACCTAAGATCTGACCGATACAAAGAGCTCAAAACAACACCTGGTGAAAGAAGAAGACGGTACTGTGATAAGTTTGGTGGATGCGAAAGTCAGAAGGTGGAAAGAACACTTTTCCTCGGTTTTAAACAGAGTGTTTGCAAATAACGTTCAGCCGTTCAGAAACTAACCCACGCACCGCACCTCCCAGTGAAGATGAGATCTTTGCCGCAATTAAAGCACTTAAGAACAACAGAGCGGTAGGACTTGATGGAATTCCCCCAAAACTTTTACAAGCAGCGCCAACGTCATCAAGCGAACTGCTTCATCCACTCATAAAAGAAGCCTGGATTACCGAAAGCTTCCAAAAACAGGAGATCTTACAAACTGCAAAAACTGGAGAGGAATTTCCGTTCTAACAGCCGTTGCTGAAATAGTAGCAAAAGTTGTACTGGAACGCAATAGAGAACACCTTGAGGCCACACTCGATGCCAAACAAGCAGGATTCCGTGATGGATCCTCCTATATTAATCATATCAATACTCTGCGGATCATTATTGATCAGTGCGTTAAATATCGATCACCACTACGTTTGCTGTTCATCGACTTCGAGAAGGCCTTTGATAGCGTTAACAGGGAGTATATATGGTTAGCTTTGCGGAGTAGAGGCAAAACAGAAAAACTAATTGCTATTATTAAAGCAGCATATGAGGGACCCAAGTGTCACGTTCTGCACGAGGGTAGGTTTTCAAATGGTTTTTAAATCCAAAGCGGAGTCAGACATGGCTGTAATCTGTCGCCAATATTGTTTTTGTTGGTGATGGTAAGCTATGTACTGCGTTCAGCTCTGTCAAGTAGCGGAGGGATCGAATGGACTTTGGCATCCTATTTAAAGCACTTGGATTACGCGGTCGATGTTTGCTTATTCTCTCATCATGGATCTCCATCAAATGACAACAAGTGTAGAGAAAAGCAGAAGTTGTGGGCCTGAAAATTAATTCCGGCAAAACAAAAATTATCAGCCTCGGAACCCGACCATCCTCTCTAATAAATATTTTCTCGCAACCGGTGGAAAAAGTGGGGACCTTGCAATACCTTGGAAGCATCGTTTCCATTGAAAGCGGAACCGACGTCATCTGCTACATCGGTAAAGCAAAAGCGGCGTTCGGTATGCTGTCCAAAATTTAGAGAAATAACTTTATCAGCTTAAGAATTAAGCTACGACCGTTTCGCAAAAATGTTGAATCTGTTCTTCTTTACGGGTCCAGCACTTGGAAGATTACTTCAGCCATAACAAGAAAGCTGCTTACCTTCGTAAATAGATGTCTTTGTTACATCCTAAGTATTTTCATATATTCAGAGTTATCAAAGGAACACAAGGCATACAAAATGGTGCTGCACAGGAGGACCAGAGCTGCTCGCGAGCTCTACGAGCAGAAGAGGAGAGAGGAACACCGGCTTCTTAGATGGAAAAAAAGATAGCATGAGGAACGCGCCATCGAGGAATGAGGTTCGTAAATTTTACCAAAAGGTAAAAAAAACCTACCAAGGGTACAAGCCACGAACCGAAGTCTGTAAGGACGATCAGGAGAACATCGTAGTGGAACCGCAGTCTATGTTGAGAATATGAAAAGACCACTTCACCAAATTATATAACGGCGATGACGAACCGAATTCCGCTGTAATGGAGATAGAACCACTCAACCTCGGCGAAGCTGATCAACAATTCCGCCTACCCGACCTAGAAGAAGTGAAGATAGCTATATCTAAACTTAAGTCAAACAAAGCTGCTGGAGCTGACGGCATCGCTGCCGAACTATTCAAAGCAGCATGCGATGACTTGGTAGGGAACATGCACCAACTCATCTGCAAAATATAGTTGGAAGAAAGCATGCTTGATAGGTCTTTATCAGTGTGGCTTCAGACCAGGAAAGTCCACTATCGGTATCGACCAAATGTTCACACTAAGGCAGATCTTGGAAAAAACCATGGAGCTTCAAATCGATACCCACCATCTCTTTATCGATTTTAAAGCCACGTATGACAGCATCCATAGGAAAGAGCTCTATAGAGCAGAATGACGATGGAGAATACACGCTGCTCTATCAAGGTCGAAAAAGATCTTACCGATACATTTGATGTCAAAAAAGGTTTTAGACAAGGCGATCCACTGTCATGCGACTTCTTCAACATCGTTCTGGAAAGAATTGTGCAAAATTCCACCGTCAACTCTAGAGGCACAATCTTCCAAAGGTCCATCCAATTACTCGGATACGCAGATGATATTGACATAGTTGGAAGATCAAAGCGTGATGTCAGTGGAGCGTTTTTGAACATTGCGACGGAAGCGAAGAAGATGGGTTTAGTGGTCAATGTGGGCAAGACCAAGTATATGCTGTCATCAAAAAAGGACACGGAACGACGACGTCTTGGACAAAACGTCACCATGGACAGCTATAACTTTGAGGTAGTTTAGGACTTTGTCTACCTAGGCACCGCTATTAACACAGACAACGACAATAGCGCTAAAATCAAACGAAGAATAACTGTTGCAAATCGCTGCTTTTTTGGACTCAGAAGGCAATTAAGAAGTAATGTCCTCTCTCGAACATCTAAAATCACCATCTATAAGACACTCATCATCCCGGTTCTCATTTATAGCGCTGAGGCCTGGACCCTAACAAAGAAAGATGAGAGCGTCTTAGGATGCTTCGAGAGGAAAATTCTTCGGGTGATTTTCGGTCCCGTGCGCATAGATGGAGAATGCAGGAGAAGATATAACGACGAACTGTACTGACCTAGTTAGCAGAATTCAAGTCCAACGGCTTAGTTGTAGGTCTTTTAGAGCAGATTTACATCAACGCTCCAGCCCGGAAGGTCTTTGAATCCAATCCCGAGGGACGGCGGCACATTAGAGGAAGACCGCGGCTCAGGTGGCGCACCCAGGTGGGAGAGAACACAAGAAGATATACGATTTCTTTAGCTTACATGTAAAACTCGGAATGATTTACATCCCCTAAGATGATTCAAAATATGTACAATCCATCCATCTTTTTGTGGTTGTACTGTATAAAAAGTATTTGACTTAGGTGGTCGAGAGAAAAAATAACACCGTGACCTTTTAAAGCAATTTTCCTTACCCTTTAGAAACAACACAGGAGAGGAAGAACGTGACTTAAGAGTCATAAGTATTTTCAAAACCCACAAAGCTACCGTTTTATACTTATTTTTTTTTCTCTCTGAAGCTTATATTGAGTCATAACAAATTTTCCCGAATTTTAAATCTCAATTTGATATTTCCTTCACTCGCTCCATAACCTAGTATAAACATAAGCTTCTCTCGTTTAAAAAACCAAATATCTTCGGTAAAATAAAATAATAATAAGAAATTCCTTCTTGACTTCCGTATTACTCTAATTCCACTCTAAATCTATTGAAATCCTCTACTCAGACGCTGATAATCGAAAACTGTCAAAAAACAATCTTTTTCTTCTTCTTTCTATAGATACTTATAGGTCCTTAACCAACATAGACATAGATATGTATCTTATCTAGCTTAACATAGAACGGTTTATGTACCCATTCTCACATAAATGTATCGATCCACAGCGCACTGTAGAGTAGATAGAAATAGAAGTAAAGTATGTAAAGAAGTAATCGCATTGCAGTAATACTCGACACACTTTTCTCATCATCTCATCTCTAGAACTTCAATCTTATATAGATGGAAGCTGAACAAACTGAAGAAGAAAAAAAACTGACAAAAAAATCAACCAACAAACCCATCATCTTGCGGCTTAACACTTGTCTAACATGAAATCCCAAACAAACTTACAAGTACAAGATGCACACGAAAAATCCTTGAAATCCTTGAAAATTTAGATTATCCCCAATGTAAAATGCGATAAAAGTCCCTTTCGAGTAAAAAACCGCAAAACACTCATATACGAGTATAGAGAGCCGGAAATTGAGAAGCTAGAGCCTTGGCATAAGCTCTAAGTATCAGCATGAGTTGAATATGCCTGCCATCAGCTAACCAAACGGCCCCATCCCAACCCTAGACATACACATCCAGCCAAAGCCAGCATGTTTTACAATTTCTAGGAATTTAATAAACTTTTCTTGGGGATTTGTTCTTCTCAAAAATGTACTTCTTATAGTTACAAGTGCACACATACATATATCACAATGCATATGTAGTGTACAACTCTTACTTGGGCTATACATATTTCGATGAAGTGTCCTTCAGGGATCCCCGCACCCATCTGCTGGGATTGAAGCACCCCCCTTGTCAGTCCATCGCATCGTATCAACTTCCAGGAGCAAACAGCAACCACAGAAATTTCGCTTTCCTCTTTGGGATGTTCGTTTGTACTTATTTTTTATTAACTCTTAACCATGTTAGAACATCCTTTAATATGCAGCCAATGTAATCCTGGAATTGTTACTCTCGTCGGTCGTCGTACTGGAGCTGGGAGCTGTGAGCTGGAAGCTAGAGTGGAGCATCACGCAGCTGGCTGGTGATGGTATAGTGCGGTTTAAAATCTCTCAGTCAGGTAGCAACTATACGAGTATTTACGTAACGTAACGTACCTTTACCTTTAGCAAGTCTGTATATACATTATATATGTACCTAGTTGCTTTACTTCTCTCTGTTCTTATCTAGGGCTGCACTCGAATGACTTTTTGGCAAAAGTCCAAGGATATAATATAGAGAAATGAAAATTCTAACCACCTTTAGCAACGACCAACGAGTCCTTCCACCCTAAAGTCATATGAACCAACACTGTGGACGATGAGTGTTCAGCGTGCGGGGCACCATCAGAGTGTCACCCTATTGCAATTCCAACACCAGCTAGCTCTAGGTTTGTTATATGAAGGTAATGGTAAAGGTACTGGTGCTGAAGGGGCTGAGCAACCAACTGGCAACGAACAACTGCTATTGCAGCGACTTATGAGTTGGAAAGAGCTTGCTCGGGGCATCACATAGTGAGTTTTTAAGTTTTAACCTTTTGTGGTAACTTTTTACTTACGGCAGGTCGTAGCTTGGCTTTGGAAAAGTTGTTGGCCAGAGCGTACACCAGAAGCAGGTAAATCCGCAACAACTGCTCGACCATGATGCGCAATGGGCTGTGACAGTATGACGTTGGATATATACCTAGAGTCCTTTTCCAAGGATATACATAGAGATACACGTATACCTATGTAGCTGATGGTCGGGTCATTCTGAGTGAATTTTCAATTTTAAAGAAGGACTTAGTGCAGCTTTTGTGAAATTTCGTTTTAATTTCTTTTTAGTAATGTCACTACTATAGTCAGGTCAGATATAAAGGTACTCAGAGCCCAGACTCAGATTCGATGGTAGCTCGTAGTGTCGTCCTAACCAAAGTTTGTTTTTGTAAACGTTTTTTTTTCAAGTTGCTTTTTTTTTGTTGGGTTTATGAACTTCAATTTTGAAGGGATCACTATGCGATGACACGTCAAAGCAATAGAAATTGTATCATTTGGTCCTGGAATTTGACACATGTGCGAGTTTTGGGTTGGTTTGTCGGTTCAGTGATTTTATTGACATTCCAGTAATTGAAATGTAAGATGAAAAAATAGTAATTAACTAACTCGTATAAAGGTACACGGACTCGTCGAGTATATGTACACATAGGTTAGATATACACACATGTGTCTTTTGCTTGATTTTTTAACGAATAGGAGGACATGCCCAACTTGAAGTTCGATGATTTTGGTTTAGAAAAATAGGTTTAACAATGTTTTAAGCTCCTTCTTGGTAGTAAAAGTGGTATTTATGATGAACCACGGGCTTTCGTTGATCTCGTTAAAGACTTTAACATTAATTATGTTAAATAGGTTATTTTGTAAAGAAACATATGCAAATAAAATAAATAAAATTATAAGGACTTACAAATCACGCTATCGGGCTTAGTAGTAACTGAGACGAACCTGAAAAAAAAATAAAAAAAATATTAGTTTTAAATAAATAAAGATCAGTACAAGTTGAGCAACTAGGCTATGTCAGGCGATAACAACACAAGACATTAATACAAGACAGAAGGACAGAAGAGAAAGAACAACAGGCAGAAAGAACACATGACTACAGCACGCGGTAGGTTTCGAGATAGTCTCCCATCTTTCTACTAACCACGCTCACTAATGCTTGATTTCAGTGATCGATGGGAACCGAAGCTTTTTTTTTGTCATTCATTTTTTTTAGTTCATTCTTAAACCTATCTTAAAGCTAGGACAAAAATTC